>NC_061514.1:318175793-318423343 GCF_022539505.1 Lolium rigidum
GGTTATGTTAGTGTTAATTTTTTACTACTCCGTAGCAAATTTATCTAGTTTGTACTTTCTCTGTCTCATAAAGAATTTTTCAAATTTATTTAAATAAGTTAATACATTTAAATTAATTGATAAATCTAAGACATCTTTTTATGGGTCGGACCGAGACTATTTGCAGCCCTTCCGACCGCACCAGCTTCTGAACCAGGATCTGGGCCTCGAAGCAGAATCCGACCCGATCCACCTCGCCGCGACCGCGACCGCAGTCGCAGCCATGCCGCGCATCCCACGGCGGCCGTCCGAGGAGGCGCGCCGCGGCGCCTACAAGCCGCCGGGCGTGGACGCCGCCCGCTCGCGCCGCCGACGCGAGGACCGCCTCCTTGCCCTCCGCCGCCGCAACCGCGACGCCGGCCTCTTCAAGTGCCGCCGCGATGAGCCCCCACTTGTCCCAGCCACCGTCGGAGCCCCTTCCGAGGCTGCCGCACCTGCCGCAGACGGCACTCCCCCACCTCCCCCTCCTCCTTCCGACCCCTCCCCGCCCCAACCCGCTCCGCCCGGCGTGGACAGTCCACGGACTGCCGCCGACTCTGAGGTGCGGTCTTATTACAGTTTCCAGTCTGCCCGTTTTGGGTGCTTTCACATTGCGCATGTTAACAACGAATGATTTGCCACCTTTTGTTCGAATTTCACGTTGAGAATTTATAGTCGAGGCACCCAAGTCAAGACATCTGTAATATTTGAAACCACTGATGCAAAAGATAACAGATAACAGATGGTTGATGTGCACCGATAAACCTCTTATATTACCATCATGTTAGATGAAAACACTCACTAGATAAATGTTGGCAGACTTGTATTTGAAACCGTTAACTATAAAGAGCACGCTCGCTAGATCAATGTTGGCAGAATCGATTTGAAAACAAGAGCCTTGTCATGGCTTTGGTAAATGTCATACTGTTTATGCGAAGAATCAGATCCTTCAGTATGACACATCTGCAAGAAAATAGATGTTTCGATAGTGTGATGAACTTCTTATGATGCGCACTTATTTTGTTTCTTTTGACATGTCCTTATTCTTTCCCTGTTGTATCCAGTTAGCTTGATGGCCTATCAGAATTGGTGGAAAAAGTCTGGTCAGATGACACCTCTACCCAGCTGGAAGCCACAGTACAGTTCAGGAAACTTCTCTCTGACGGTACTTGACATGCTTAATGTGAGATGGTGTTGCTCTTTTGTGTCGTTAGTGATTAACTTGTGGTAGTTATATCTGTAGGGAAGAACTCAACCATGATAAAAATCATTAGAGCAGATGTCCTGCCAAGGTTTGCTGAGTTCCTTTCAAGACATGGGCTTCCTCAGCTCCAAGTATGTCGTCTCGTTTTCTTTTATTTTTCACTTCCTTATTCTCTGGAAGCAATCTTATGTTTTTGTACTTTTTGCAGATGGAAGCAGCATGGGTGCTTACCAACATAGCTGCATCAGATTATACAATGCTTGTTGCAGAATGTGGTGCTGTTCCAAAGCTGGTAGATCTCTTAGCATCCCCAAATGCTAGCATCAGGCATCAGGTGAAACAATGTTACTCCATTGTACATTGCCTTTGAAATGTCTTTCTTACTGATATATTGTGGTTCCGATATGTTAAACAGGCTACATGGGCCCTTGGAAATATAGCGGCAGACATGCCTAGCTGCAGAGAGACTGTTCTTGATCATGGTGCTGTTACACCATTACTTGCTCAATTTAAAGAAGATATGAAAGTTTCTGTTCTGAGGACTGCTACATGGGCACTGTCAAACCTTTGTTTTGGAAAATTACCGGAGGAAGTGCAAGTAGGTTGCCCTAACATTTCTGATATGTCATTCTTAATATGTGAAGAAATAATCTTCTGATATTCGGGTTTGGCTGATCATTGCAGGTGAAACCAATACTGGAAATAATCAGCCTTCTTATCCATTCTGCTGATGAGAAGATACTGGCAGATGCATGCTGGACTCTTTATTATATATGTGCTGGCGTGGAAGCTGGCGTTCAAGATGTATTAGATGCAGGTGTATGCCCTCAACTTGTGAAACTTTTGATGTAAGTTGGTGGACTCATTTTTGTAGTGCAGTTTTACATACCAATAAAATATCCATATATTCATTAATATGAAACACCCTTTTTTTTCTGATTTTAGGCACGCGTCAGCTAATATTCTTCTTCCTGTCATCACGTCACTCGCAAGAATTTCTGCCGGAGATGATACTCAAGTGCAGGTTAGCCAATTCATATTTCATGATAGTATCCTCGTTCATCATTACTGTATGAATTGCCAGTTAATTGCAACAGCCAAATCAGAGAAATCTGAAATCATATATTTTAGCTGCCACAACTGTAGATATTATTGCATTCCCTTATTTTAGTCTTAGTAGATCATTTAATTCCTTCATATACCTCACCAGCTGTCCATCCTCAAACACCATTGTGGGATACCAGCCTCTCTGATTTCATGCTCCACGAGTTGTGGAATCTTAGCAGAGCTCTGCATGCCTCCGACATGAAATATTATGTATTCGTTGTAGTTTTCATGTGGGCTGCTGCCCAGGAAATTTATATATTTTCCTAATGTTTGCTACAGTGCTTAACTGATCAGTTTATTTTGGCTTGTTAAAATTGTGCAATGATGTTTTTCAGATCATAGTAGAAAATGGCGTTCTTCCTTGCTTGGCCCAGTTACTAGCACGAAATTATCCAAAGGTCATCAAGAAGCAAGCTTGTCTAATTGTTTCTAATATTGCTGCTGGCAGCAAGGATAATATTCAGGTAGTATAAGTTATATACCTGCCAATAAAAATGAGTTCCTCCTGCGATCATTTGGTTGCATTATTATTATTATCGATTGACTCCTCGTCATTCTTCCGACAGGCAGTAATTGATGCTGATGTTATGAACCATGTTATTGTCCTACTGAAGACCTCGGAAACCGATATCCAGAAGGAGGCTGCTTGGGCTATATCAAATGCTGCGTCTGGTGGTTCAAGTGATCAAATCCAGTAAGCCCGATCCCGTGGTTATCTGGCATTCTAGTACTCTTCACATGCAATCTGACTGAATTTAAATTCATTATTCGTTATGTTTATGATATTGACCCAGGTGCTTCGCAATGACTTTTCACTCTCTGACCACAGGTATTTGGTGAGCCGGGGATGTCTAGAGCCACTCTGCAATGTCCTCAAGCACCAAGATGTTGATCTTGTATATACTTGCCTGGAAGGTCTTCAGAATATACTCGAGGAGGGTGAGATCGGGAAGCAGGGCAAGGAATCCGCGACGAACCCATACGCCCAGTTTATGCTAGAGAACGGGGGCCTGGACAATTTGGAGGATCTGCAGGATTTTGACAACGACGCCGTTTACAGGTTAGCCATGAAGCTGCTCGAGAGTTATTGGGACGAGGAAGTAAGTGATGACGAAGCAACTTTGCCGGCTCCCGAAGACGCCCCTGCAGAGCCCGTCGTGGCAGTACCGGAAGATGCTGCGCAGCCACCTGTACTAGCACCCACCGCGGATGGTACCGAGTGATCTCTGATTCTGCTGCATTGTTTTAGCTAAATCATGTTTCCTTACATGATTAAGCATCAGTATCCATGTGATCATGGCAAGCATTGAGAGAAACGTGTATCGTAGTCAGATGCTAAGCATGTCCCCTTCGGCGTGCATAACTTTTGTGACTAAATTTCTGTATGATGTATTATCCAAATTATTTACAAGGAAAAATTTGCTGGAGAACATTGTTATTTTATGGCATTTGCTAAAACACGCCGGTCCATCGATTGCGTCTTTGTCGAGTATGACAGAATTGTAATGGTATCTGATAACAGTGTGTTTTAGTAAATGCCAAAAATAATGGTGTGAATGTGTGATGTAGCAGATTTTTCCTATTTATAAACACAACCTCATAATGATTAAAAAATGTGGGGTCCACATGGGTCAGCCCACTGCGCATGTCAATTGACTCGATTCATCCCAGCTGCCATACTCCACGAATCACTCCGCCAATCCATCTCCGCCTATCATCCCCATCGGTGAGTTCTTCCGGCCGGCCGCCGGCGTAGCCATCAGCGCGGGACGGAGAGGGTGCATGCCTACAGCAGCTCGACGGACAGACGGCGTGTGGGCGGACAGCGGCGGGCACCTGGTAAGCCTCCATGAACTCTTTTCTTCTTGCAATCTTGTCTCTGATTCGGGGTCATCGAACTTCGATTTCGACCGTGACCCGGCCACGGACCCACTTTCGTCCCTGACCCTGGGTCACGGAATGGACCTTCAACCGGCTACTACTGGAAAGCACTTCGTTTCAGCGACATCTGTTCTTCTCCCCTTCGATCGGCGTGGACATGGCCACTGGACGAGACGCCGGTATTGGTGTTGGTCAGAATGGTGATAGTGCTAGTGTTGGTGGGGAGAATGGGAGGAGGAAGAAGGTGGAGCTGTTGCAGGAAGCCATCCATGGGCTCCTGGAGGAGAATAGGGTCAAACAGCAGCAGCACGGGGAAGAAGAGGGATCCATGGTCACGCGGGATCAAGAGGAAGATCTCCTCCTCTCCTCGTTGCTCTCCAAGGTATGCATATGTGTATGCTTTTACTTGTATATCTGAATTGTTGCAGAGGCACCTTATGAACTCGGAATTATGTCTGGCTGCTGCATCTACATTGATCTACATCTGTTTCACTTCATCCTTTATGGAAACAAACTCCTGTTACGTTCGTTCGTTTGATGGCTGCAGCATCGTTGTTTGTGTCCACAGCTGGACGCACAGGGAAAAGGGGTTGATGTCGATAATGCTGAGCTGAACTCTTTCCATCAGGATTTGGAGAGCCAAAAGGAGGTGGGGCTAGACGATATAGCAAAAGACCTGAACAAGATCAAGAGACAGAACAGGATCACCCACATCCTACTCGGCACGATCATCGTCATGATCGCCGCGTGGCAGTTCAACGAGGTGTCCTTCCTCCTCGCGGTGCAGAGGAAACTGAGCAATCCTTTCAAGTCCTTGGGGGATATGATCAAGAGTACCCTGAAGAGAGGGAGGGAGCCGATGATTGAGGCGTCGCCACTGCCCCCAGTCGGCATCCCGGATGTTAGTCGGAGTGATTTGCAGATGCTAGCCATCGGCAACAGTGATGGCTCCTAGATTAGTGGGATGGTGAATACTGATGGGATGATAAAGAATGAATCGTACGACAGAAATCCCCCTGCAGATTATGTTGCTCGTCTTGTCTACAGGTCAAGGTTTGTAAGGTCATCTGTTGGTTTATCAAGTGGAAGGAAATGGAATTTTGCAAGTAGGTTTGTAAGGCTTGTAGAATACAAGCTTATATTAGCTCTTAATGAATCATGCTTTGTTGACAAAGCAACTTTTAATGTGTCCCCCTATCGTTGTTTCATGTATGCTCTTGCTCTGAAATGCAGAATTTGTTCTTTTACTGAACTGGTACTGTTACAAGAATTTGTTCCCCTATCAGTCGCATGCATAAACTTCTCTACCAATCTTTGCAGCAAAAGGAAAGGTATGTAACAATCTTTGCAGCAAAAAAAAAAAAAGGTTGCAGAAATTTGGAACACATGATATATGTCACAGTTGTGTAAGGTTAAAGAGCTTGGATCCTGGAAACGTAGGACACAACGTACTACAATTTTAAACACCATCTTATTCAGAATGCTAGAATTATGGTTTACCAGTATTTCACTTCTTTCAGAGAGGTTAAAGATAATCCTATGATAACTCGAGAAGTCAGCAGAAAAATTTCAGATACAAACCATCACCCTTCCACTAGAGTTTGCCGGAGTCCATACACGTAGGCAATTTTTGAGTTAGGAAATTCAGTACTGAGATTTCTACTGGAACTAACAGAATTAGGCCTGGTACTCCTCACTGCCTAAACATGCCAGTTCACGTGTGAATGAGCAATCCAACAACAGGTCATAGTTATGTATGGATTACCAATTAATTGCAACAACAAAATCAGAGAAATCTGAAGTTCATATAACCTGCAGGTACATTGTATCTGCTAATACTGTAGATATTATTGTATTGTTTCTGTCTTAGTAGACCATAGTTCATCCATATATACCTCACCAACTGTCCATCCTACCAGCCTCGCTGATTTCATACTTCGCAAGTTGGGAAATCTTAGAGGAGCTCTGCATGCTTCCGGCATGAAGTGCTATGCACTTGTTGTAGTTTGCATGTCTGCTGCTCCCCAGGAAATATGTCTAATGTTTGCTTCAGTGCTTAGCTGATAGGTTTTATTTTGGCTTGTTGAGCCTGTCCAACAATGTTTTTCAGGTCATAATAGAAAAGTGTATTCTTCCTTGCTTGGTCCAATTACTAGCATGAAATTATCGAATGTCATCAAGAAGCAAGCCTGTCGAATTGTTTCTAGTATTGCTGCTGGCAGCAAGGATGAGATTCAGGTAGTATAAGTTATGTACTGATTTTGGTGTTTTTTCCAATAAAATCCTGCCCCATGTCAACTGAATCATGTACAATTCTGGCAGGCAGTAATCGATGCTGATGTTATTCACCTTATTGCCCTACTGAAGGCCCATGTGGTTATCTGGCATTCTAGTGCTCTTCACATGCAATCTGAGTGAATTTAAATTCATTATTGGCTATGTTCATGATGTTGGCCCAGGTGCTTTGCAATGACTTTTCACTCTGACCACATATATTTGGTTAGCCTGGGATTTCTGGAGCCACTCTGCAATGCCCTCAAATACCAAGATGTTGATCTTGTATGTTATCTCAGACTCTGCTGGTTGCTTTAGCTAAACCCTGTTTCCTTGCATATTTAAGTATCAATATTCCAATGATCATGGACAGCCTAGTGAGAAATGTACGAAGATGAGATGCTAGAATGTCCCTTGAGTGTTTAGAACTGTTCTCATTAAATTTATGTAGAATGTAATATCAGTTTTTTTTTTTGAATGGATGAGCAGGAAATGAGACTTTTTGTGGACCTGTGACTTCTATTTGGTGAAAGTGACTGAGAATGTGAGCGCATGATCTCAAGGGAGGTTTGTAACTGCATGATCTCTGTTGAACCCTGCAATTTAGATATGATGGCTACGCTAGTACACTTGCAATTAAATCAGGCAACACTCTCTGGTACATGGTGTCTCTTCAAAGAAGAGTTATAATTCTGTTTCTCAAATAACAGACCATTTTCTACCGACCACGTGTTATTATCGCCGCACACCGATATGTTCTGCAAGAAGGTAGCCATGGTGGAAAGGTACGGGGTTTAACTTGGCCAGATTTGTTTTGTGTTCCGTGATGCCAAGTCACCAATCTCCCTGACTCTGAAGTTAAGATCGACGTTGGTAGATTAGATAGATACACATGTGCATCCTCAGCCAGTTTTGACTTGCCTGCAACTGCAAGTACACGTTCTGATGGTCTGATGGACACGTCTCACTCTTAAAGACCACAAATTACATCCACAATTGTACGTACGAGGGATTGGGTTCCGTCGATCTATCACTTTCCAACATTATATCTGTGTGTGAATCGTGCCAAGTTTCATGCTTGAACTGGCAAGTTCCATAGGGACTTCGTCAGATAGATAGATGTGCAAAGTTTGCCCATTGGATAGCTACATTTCCTTCCCTCCCAATATAGTTAATCAGTAGGCTCGGGCTTGTATAAAAAGCACGGCATGCTTTCCTTCCTTTGTTTTGATAAGACACATGTGGCCAGTAGCAGTGCATTTTGAGGATGGGTGGATTGATATGTGCCGACCATTTTCCTGAAGTACTATATATCCTAGTATGTAAGCACTGGTTCAATGGATCGAAATATTACTCAAAATTTGTATCACGACGATACAACTAAAAGAGATACATCCGTCATCTGCATGACTAAGATGTACATAACTGGAAAATCCGACCAGAGAGAAGAAAACGTAGATGACGATGCAAAGCTCAAGAAGCTAACATGACATGTCTAAGATTATGTTGGAGGACCAATCCGTAAATCATGTCGCCAACCATGTGTAATAATATACCCTCCACCGTGTCCTTCAAACGTGTAGATAAGCCGCGATTCTCCACGTGTTGTACAGACGACCACAAGCGGAGCAAACTGGTCCGCTAGTGGATGACCTGCATAAGAGAAAAATTCTTACCATTAAAAATCTTTTCATTTTTACATATCCAAAGCGGCCATATTATGTCAAGGGTTTTCATTCTAGAAAGAGTTCTGAACTAGTGGCAATATCATGTAGGCAGTTGCCAAAAACATTTGCAACACTCAGATTTCACCGAAATTCTTATGTAGATTTCATCAAAATTCTTGGACCCTGACAGACTAATGTCACCTGCTCTAAAAAGAGCGATCCATGCCACTAGCCTGGTCCCTATCATATTCGGTCTGAAGGTTACATTTGGAGGTGAAGTCTTCAATACCGTATCGATTGTATCACTCTTATAACGTACAATATTGTATGAAGTTGGATATTTCCCGGTGAGTGTTATTACATAACCACTTATCCTCCTAGAATCGAATGTAATAATAAACGATCCAAAGCGGAAGAAATGTTTCTTCATCGTTGTTAGACCATCACAAAAATGAGAGTCACCTGGTTTCTAGTAAATCCGGGGCAATTTTTTGGGCCTATGTAATTTATTTTTTAGAAGAGTTTGCCCAACCCATCTTCTGCGAGTAACTTAAAAATCCATTTAGAGAGTATGGCTATGATTTTAACATCAAGGTCATGAATACCCAACCCTCCTTTATCTTTCGGTCGACAAACAACATTCTATTTTTCCAGTTGATATTTCCTTTTCTCACTATCTCCTTGCTATAAGAATTTTGAACAAAAATAATTCAATCTATGCAAAAAACAATTTTTTTTTCTGGAAGAAAGAAATCATATACAATACTATATTACTATCACTAAGTAGTTTATGAGGAGATAATAGTTTCCCTTTCCAACTATTAAGACTTTTTTGCAGGTGGTTCTCGACTTGTTTCCATTCAGCATTTGCTAGTCTCCTATAATGTATAGGAATACCCCAATAGCTAACTGGAAATTGTCATTGCTCGCAACCGAATAGTTTGGTGTAAAGAGCGCCCTCGTCCTAGGCCTCCCGAAGCAAAACAATTCGCTCTGGTGCAAGTTTATTTTGAGTTTGAAAAATTGCTTGAATGTTGATAAAATTAATTTCAGGTTCTTAACTTTTTCAAGATCATGTTTCATAATGAAAATTGTGTCATCCAAATATTGAAGAATCTATAGCCCACCATCCATAAGATACGAAACTACCCCTTCAATCTAGCCATGTACCTTCGCGCGGTCCACCATGGCAGCTAACACATGGATCATATTAAATAGCTTAGACGATAATAGGTTACCCTGTTGTAATCCATTTTCCGTTTCGAAGTAATAGCCAACGCTATGATTGGCTTTGATGGCTACGCTACCTCTGGAGACGAAATCATGGATTAAAGAGAGAATCATTTCCTTTTCGTAGTTTGTTGAAGAAAAGACCATTTAAATCTATCATAGACTTTTTCAAAATTAATTTTTAATATCACCTCATTCTTTTTTTTGGTGTAATTCATGGATCGTTTTATGAAGAATGAATGACCACCCCCATCAAAGATGTTTCTTCCTTTCATGAATGTCAGTTGCGTGAATCGAACAATACAGCCAGCCACCGAATTAAACATAATAGTTACGGTTTTTGTAAAAACCTTGAACCTAACGTTAAGAAGATAGATAGCTACTGTTGGATCAAATTAACATAAAGTAACTGAATAAAAGTGGATTTTATACTTGCAAGCATTGGTTTGGGTGTGTTCTGGATCGCCGATTTATTTCTTAAGATTACTGCTCGCCTTGGTAGATGGAAATGTTTCTTTCTCTGTTCTCGTTTTATGCGAATTTTAAAGTAAAATGGACGGCGATCGAAACATCCACGCCCATGCGTCTAAATATAAAAGTATTTCTAGTAACTGAAGAAGTAGATCGCTGAAGAAAGTTTCAGGCAAGCACGAAACCTTAACCGCACTTACAGGTCGATCTGAACAGCAACGTGATGTGCCTGTATATGTATTGTCCATTTCGAATGCAGAACTTAACCGGACGACTTGGGTACTGCTCCGAGGAGATCGATGCAGGCATTGGACTTTTGCACTTTTGTAGTCGTCGGAGTTGCCTTTTTTCCATGACTTTCTTGCAAAACTGTACTTCTTCTGTGGTTCGCGGCCAGTATAATCTCGATCGAGATAGATTTGGTTCTGCAGATAGTCAGATACACGATGATTGCGATACGTGCGGCAGAGAGCAGCTAACCCCAACATGAAGAAAAGTTTCAGTTCACACATATCTTGGATCAGTCTAGCTATCTGATCCACGCATGACGTAAACTCCCAAAACTCCACTAGCTTTTTTTCGATAAAGAAAAAAAAAACACTCCACTAGCTAGCGAGGTAGATGCTATACCACGGGATTTCGGTTCAATTTCATAGGAAACAAACAACCACGCGTTCAAAACTGGGATTAACCAAACTCATACAGTACATGAGTGCAGGCATTTACGCAGTGTGAAGTGGTACCAGGGCCGGTCCATAGATTTCGGGGGTCCTACGACTGACAGCAATAACCCATTGTTCATTGTGGCTAAGCTTTTGTACGGCAGGGGACGATGCCCCCCCCCCCCCTCCCCACCCCGGCGCTCTGAAAAATTCCTTGAAGGTATCCATTTATGTTTAATTTATGTATTTTACTTAAAGTTTAAGCATGATTGGTGTTCTAGGCCTCATAACAATCTCAGTCAAGCTTCACCACTTGGTCACACACAAAAAAACTTAAAAACTTTATTATTCACCAAGATAAAATATTAAGTTAATGCAATAACAAACTAAATAATATTTACATTTGAAAGATCCATGCTCTTCAGAATATTGGTGAAGAAGTTTGAAACTATTTATTTTTATTGATCGCACGAACTATATACCATGATTCTTATTTCTACCAATAGTTACTTGTGTACAAGTGTATTGTTTGCGAGAAATATAAATAATCAGAGAAAAAAATTATGAGGGTCAGTGGTGTTCTGCACATTTGAGAAGAAGTGGGAATATAGACACCTTAAGCTACAACTTCAATCTTCTATATTTTCTAGAATTATTCCAAACTTTACTGCCTAAAGAGTATGAATATAAAGTAAGTGCGCAAACAAATCTTGGATTAGGGCCCTAACTGTTGATGGCCCGGGGCGAGAGACACAACACACCTCCCCACCGGCGTGCTACTTCACACCGAAAGTGCCACCGAGATGGCCGACGGGCCACCTGAGCCAGAATTTGCTCCCCAAGACAAAGACATGGCGGGGATCAAATGGTGGATGCTTCTCATCGCTGCGGCCCGCCATCATCGTCTTCGGGGGTGCCGCCTGGGCGGTGTGGCGCCGATACATCAAAAAGAACTGAGATAATCTGTTTGTTTAAATCTGGACATGGTTTAAATTACTGCTTGTAGTTACCAAGCTGAACAAGTGTTATTTTTCAGTGTTTGTTCTCTCTTCCCTTGTAAACCTCAGTGTATTTTCTCATTTGTTGTAACAGTAACTTGGCCCTGGGTACTTTCGAGTGGAATGAGTAATGAGCCTACATGGCATCGAAGCACCAAAATACATGCTCAAGTTAATTACTCCCTTTGCATCATATATTGATGGCCAAAATGAGTAATGAGGTGATAGTGCGAGATAATCAATCTTTGTAGCATTTCACGATGCAAAATGACAAGATATTACATCTAAATGTAGGTAGGCGTCAGTGCGTCACTACTACTGTTGGAAGAACAGTAGTAGCATAATTAAGTTAGATAAATGATTACATCAAATTGTGTATCTACTTCTGTTGGAAGAAAATTAATATGGATGCACTGCACATATGACATGATTACATTCATACTATTTTCACACACAAAAAAGAATGTACTCATACTCGAGTAGTATTGCTCATCGTCGCTGCTATAGAAAATAGATTAACAAACGTGACCAAAGTATGTTGCATGTCTATCCTGATAGTAGAGAATCAGAAAACATGAACAGGGCCGGTCCATAGATTTCGGGGCCCTAGGGCGAACCGACACCAATGACCCCTCGTTCATTGTGGCTAAGCTTTTCTACGGTAGGGGGCGATGTTCCCCTGCTCTGAAAAATTCCTTCAAGATATCCATTTATGTTAAATTTATATATCTTACTTAAAGTTTAAGCATAATTAGTTTTCTAGGCTCCATAACAATCTCAGATAAGCTTCACTACTTGGTCACACACAAAAAAATTTAAAAAAATTATTCAACAAGATCAATATTAGGATATTGCAATAACAAACTAAATAATATTTACTTTTGAAAGATCCATGCATGGTCTTCAGATATTGGTGAAAATGTTTGAAACTTTATTTTTATTGATCGCACGGACTATATATCTTGATTATTATTTCTACCAATAGCTACTTGTCTACATGTGTATTGTTTGCGAGAAATAGAAATAATCAGAGAAAAAAATATGAGGGTCGTGTTGTTCTGCATATTCGAGAAGGAGTCGGAGTATAGACATGTTAAACTACAATTTCAACCTTCTATATTTTCTAGAATTATTCCAAACTATACTTCCTAAAACGTATAAATATAAGTGTAGTAAGCGTACAAACAAATCTTAGACTAGGGCTCTAACTGTTGAAGGCTCGGGACGAGCGTCCCTCTGCCCCGCCCTATGGGCCGGCCCTGAGTGGTAGTGGATTTGGAAGAGCAGAAAAGGTAGTGACAGGCAGCTAGCGCAGTCACCACGAGCTAGGCGTGCGCGCGCGGAAACGCGGCGTTGATCTCTCTACTTTCACGGCGCACCGCCTCATCTCCCGAGTCCCGACTACTTGCCGTGTGGTCCTCGCCGCCGGCCGCCGCCGCGTGTCGCGGCGCGCCGCCTGTACGTGTGTATGAGGCTATGAGCTGCAGGCCGGTGGTAGCTGTATCTCTGATCGACCCCATGCCATGATCGAGCGTTGTGTTGCTGCATGAGTAGTCTCGATCGGTCGATCCGATTCGACGACCACCTGGCAAGTCGGGTCGATCATGCGTGATCCCACATGTTAATTGTGTGTCATCACGCCGATCGCTCGCTGTTGCCAACAAACAGGCCGCATCTTTTTTGGATATAAATGAACTGCAATACGGATGCGCACAACCGAGAAAAGAAGAAGCTAAACAAGCGGTGTCTGCTCTCTCCTCCACGTAAAACCTTGCCATTCTTTTTCCTGAACTCGAACGAAAAAACAGCTAGTAGCTCGATCGCCATAACTGATAAATCCGGGCAGTCTGGCCTGATTGAGGAGGTGAACGATACATGACTGTCAGTATGGTCCGCAGAGCCTGACCAAGTCAGGCACTTGATCAGACAAGCATTCAGATATGTATGTAGTCGGCTAATGCGTTTCTCCCGTCAAAATCGAACGAAACTTTGGACTCGTTCTTCGTCTCTCGGATACAAAAAAGAAGAAGAAGACGCCGGCAGTGTTGTTCAGCCACCCATCACTGGGAACTGCTGTGGGAGCAGTGGGACGCGCGAATGATTGGAGAAAGTGCTTAACTGAAGGTCCCCGCGCATCGCATCTATGCGTTGGTGCGCTTTTCTTCCTTTTGCTCAGGTGACCCTCCAATTGGATTCCTGACGAAACCATATCCATCACTAGCGCGCAGCCGCGGATTAAGCTGGACGTCGATCGGGGACGACGGGGATACGTGTGAAAAACCATGGGTTTCTGACGGGGAAATCCGATACTTTCCTGCATTTTCCTCCGACCTTTTCAGCGCGCGCGCTGGACGAGCGATGTAGTATATCCGTGATCCGTGCGGCTCCGGCCGCACACAGTTTGCAGCTAGCTCCACTTACGTTGCTGTTGCTAAATCATACGCGTGTCGACTGATGGCTGCTGTTGGTGCTTCTCCAATTCGACCACCTGGTGCTACATATGCTTGGTTAATTCAGTACGTGTGGTGGTGAGCACTGAGAGTGGCACTCGCCATCATCAGGACGAGTCGACAGTTAAGTTCATTAGCTGCATATAATCATCGGATTGGATTGGCAGGAGAGGCGGCGATCCGTACGTACAAGTAGCCAAAATATCCGTATTTCTCTGGAGGAAGGTGACTCGTATCCTAATCGATGTTTCGAGCTTAATTCGAAGGGACATGTGAGCGAATGATTTTCTGATACAAAAATGTGGTCGGCTAAGAACACGAGATCAATTCGTTATGCAGCTCTTTTTATATACAGTGTGATTGCTTGCGTCGTCACCTCGTCTTCAGGATGTTGTTGATCTGCTTCTCGTTTTTAATACCGTGAGCAATGTGCACGCTTGTAACCTACTTATCGGACGATAATATACTATGTTCACAAGTATAATTCTGAGGTGCGTCAATTAACTTGGGCCAGAAGGAGTATTATTATTTTTGAAGAAAAAGGTTGATACCTCTGCATCTAAAAGAGAAAAACAACTTTTATTTATATTTCATTCAACAAAGGGTTTGACAGTAGAACAACGAACAACAAGAAGCCACCAAGTAACACCTAAAAACCCGATAATAAGGAATTATCATGTCATCGAGGCCTTATACCGTAAAAATACAAACAACACCCCAGTGGCTAGGTCCCGGACATCACCGTGTCACTCTATGGCGAACGAAGAGAACACATCAGATCCAGTAGATCCTCAATGTGCACTTCATGCACACGCTTCAAAAGCCGTCACAGACGTCGAACCATCGAGCCATCTTCACAGCTGGGTGTAAGGGTTTCTCCCCCATTCGCCAGAGGAGGCGACGCAAGGGGAGAGGCTCAAGGATATACATATGAACCTATGTTCACTAATATATTAGGTTTTGGCTAGCTAAATTAGCTTAGCTAAAAATATCATTTTTTCGTGAAACTTGACGAATACACATATATTATGGAGATGTACATGTAAATTTTTTGTTAAATTTTTTTAGCACTTAGAAATATATTTTTATGGTAGAGGGATCATACGCACCCGGGAGCCGAATTGAGTTTCTCCGTTTTAGTATCTTACATTAGATTAGTGAGTCGAATGCACTATTATTGATTTTTCTATGTCCGAGTTGAGAGTTTTTTTATGTCTCAACCACCAACAAAAGTGCAAATCATTTCTACTTGTAATTTTCGGTAGTGCAATTACAGTTTTCTGCCACTTTTCTTTTAACCAAGGTTGCATTTTCTCATTACTGAGCAAATCTTTGTCGATGAAATATAGCTTGTTATCAGTAAAGCAGCCGCGCATGTTATTGATGTGTCATGAGTCATGACACAAGAGATTAGAGCTCAACCTCAAGAGCTCCGCCGTCCAACAAATGATATTTCAACTTTATCTATGTTTAAATGTACTGTACACTAAATCACATCCGAAATTCTAGATACACCTAAATTTAGAGAAAATTGAGACATGGTTTGTTGGACAGAGGAGGGAGTACTTATCAACACAGCCTCATCGGGGGTTTATTGCGGCCTCAGCCAGAGATGCTCAAAAAGTACACAGCTGATTACAAACCAATCACTCCGTATTTACCCAGGAAAGAATGGAGTAAAAAAGTAGAAAGAAGATGAACGACACCAACACTACAATTAAGTACTGAAAGAACATTAGTAAGACTATGCTCCGTAGTTTGAGAGAAGAAGAGATTATTGGGGCGGTCAGTGAAAGATTAGTACTGAACGCTCCGATAATAGCCTTCTCTATTTACTTGTCCTTTCACAGTCCCAGCATCTGCGTGTACCACGCGTCGTCGTCGGCGCAGGCGCCCCACATGGTCTCGCCGCCGAACTCCAGGTCGAGCAAGCCGACGTCGGCGTACAGCCCAGCATGGAACGACGACTGATCGGACCAGCACGTGCTGGCGCCAAACAGCTGCGACTCTGCCTGTAGGTGTTGTTGCTGGGTCATCAGGCCGCCGCCGTGCGCTTGCGCCGGCTGCCACACCGCCGTGTCGAGCATGGCAGCACACGTGCTGCTGTTGCTGGATGATCCGTCGTCGCATCCCGGCGCGCTCTCCGCGACGGAAACCATCGGCGCCGGCGGAGACACGAGCTGCACGCCGCCATCGTTGGACATGGACGGCGACGAAGACACGGCCGTGGTGCAAGATAGCTCCATGTCGGCCGCGGCGCCCAGGCCGAGGTCGAAAACGTCGTCGACGGGCCAGCAGTACCCGTCCTCCGTGGCCGGCAGCGCCGCCGCCGACGGGCGCGGGACCACTGCGCCGTCGGAGGAGTTGGAAGTGGCGTGGACGCGCTCGAGGAGGCGCGGCATCCAGAGGCACCGCACGAGGTCCCTGAACCGCTGGCCGCCGACGTCGCACCCGAGCCGCCGGGCGTGCCGCTGCACCCGAGTCCGCCAGTAGTTCTTGATCTCGTTGTCAGTCCTACCCGGGAGGTGCTGCGCGATCTTGGACCACCGGTTGCCCCATCTCGAGTGCAACTCCAAGATCAGCAGCTGCTCCTCCACCGTCATGCCGCCCCGCCGCAGGTCCGGCCGCAGGTAGTTCAGCCACCGCAGGCGGCAGCTCTTCCCCGTCCGCTTCAGCCCCGCGCGCCGCGCCAGCGCGTTCCACCGGCCCTCGCCGTTCGCGGCGACGTAGTTGGTGAGGAGCACGTCCTCGTCCACCGTCCACGGCCCGCGCCGGAGTTCGTCCGCCCCCGCCGCCTCCTCGCTGCTCAGGTCCCGCTGGTCATACGCCATCTCCACAACAAGACAAGTTAGCTATGCGGATCGACCGGTGATCAAATGATGAGATGATGAAAAGGGCGGGAGAGCCATGGATGCGCTTATATAGAGGAGAGGAGTGAGAGGAAGATCACTTTGCTAGTAGTGGGGAAGGAGGTAGCTTGGTTGGCTTGGCTTGGACTTGACAAGAGTCGAACACTTGGACTTGATGATGGTGATGATGATGATGGAAGGAAGGGAGCACGCCGCAACCGTGGAGGATTAGTTTAAGCATGCGCTGGTCTGATGATGAATTGAACTCAAAAAAGCCAAAAGTTGAGGCGTGATTAGTCTGTCTTTTGGAATTTGAGCACCAGATTAACGATGCTAACCCGGGCGCACACGCCAAGCTAGTTTAACTGTACGGGGTGCTTTGGTCTCTATCCAGTATAGCATTCTCGATGTGCTCAGGAGTGTGTTGGCTAATGATCAAGTTGTTACACCTACGATATCATCACCAGAACCCAAGCCTCAAGAGGTGAAGACAAATTTCAGAACACCATGTTGGATTCAGTTTGGTAACATTCAATTACCAAGCTGGTGACCAGTGTGGCCAAGGAGGATTTGTCCAACTCAAGTTTATTTTTTGACAATCAATATCATATATATTTAGTAGTAGAAAATAAAAAATGGTAGAGATACATAAGAAGCGATTGAAAAACAAAATCTAAAAGAAACGAGCAAATTTTCAAGGTTTTTAAATTCTTTCTTCTCCCATAACACAATCTCGTACTTTTTTTATGGCAGACGAATGCAAATACCAAACCATAAACCTCAAAATACCAGCAAAGGTTCTCCAATAATTTGAATTTGAGCCGCAATGCAAAGGTTACGTGCACCACAACTATTAAAGTGATCAATCAACATCGGCAAGAGTACCAACACCAATATGCTAAGCAACCGAATAACTTGATCGACGTAGTTGTGGAGCCGAGAGCACGAATCACCATTGTCGAGGACATAGCAGCTGGGACAAATATTACAAGAACAATCCTCCTCACGGCAACCATGAGAAAAGATCCAAAAATGATTTGTCGAAGCAAGTCTGAATGATCATAATAACTAGAGAAATTTATTCTTCCAGCACAACCATCGACGCGGAGAAGGAGATCTTTGTCGTTGAATTGACACAAAGGTGATAAAGAAGATGCTACCGAAACCCTAGCCTAATCTATTGAAAAGAGTACTTTTATTAAGAACTCCACGCACAGATCAGGTAGTTCAATTGATATGTTTTTTTATTTTTCTATTTCAAAAAAAGAATTCGAAAGGTTTTTTATCCTTAGAAAAGAGTCATGTTTATTTTTATTTGCCTAAGTCGGTTCGGATTACGGTTTTGGAGATTGCCTATATAAAGGGTAGGTGGTTGCCATTGTAAGGAGCATTAAATATTCTTGAGTTTGAGAATATACAAAATACATTCCATGTGCATGCACCAAAATACCAGGTGTGTGATTGCTGATCTAGGTCTAGGGTTTTCCTGTCCCAAGCCCCATCACTAGTCACCCCACTAGCACCAAAAACAGGCAAAGCCAGAGGAAGCTAGTGTCGAGGTTCGGCATAGTGAGACGAGAAGGATGAATCTGGGACATCGGCCTTCAAATCTGGTGTAGAAGGCATATAGGTGACTTTTTACACCGCAACTAGTGACCATCATTACCTAGACACATGTGCGACCAAGATACAATGCATGACAACATCCTCGGGCACCACTTAACTGACATAT
This sequence comes from Lolium rigidum, assembly GCF_022539505.1. NCBI lineage: Eukaryota > Viridiplantae > Streptophyta > Magnoliopsida > Poales > Poaceae > Lolium > Lolium rigidum. The sequence goes on from NC_061514.1 coordinate 318,194,337, forward strand.
AGTCAATGCTGCCATTCGAAGCCCTCTACATGATCTAGGTTTTGCCCTCGCGTGGCCACTAACAGTATGACGCGAGGGCCGGCATATACTATACAAATGATTGCACACTCTATAGCCTTTTTTGTCTATAGTGTGGTCCTACCCGAACAAACCTTGTGTCTGGTAAGATTTATCAGAAGTTTCAGGAACTTACGCGTTTACTTATCATAACATTTGCGGCGATTTGCACAAAAATAACCTAAAAGTGGAAGAAAAGCACAGACTGATCCTCCGGCGAAACTATTTCACCGATCTAATCCTTTTGTGTGGCGCCCCACACATCGGCGCCACACTGCCATGTGTGGCGCCCGTGCCTGCGGCGCCACTCTCCCAGCCGACGTGGCGCCCTCGACGCTAAGCTGGTGCGCCCATCCGACGTGGCAGCCCACGGCATCGGCGCCACACATGCCAACCTATATCACCTATTGGGTCGAAAACATCCAGGGGCTCCGGACGATAAGTCCTTAGCCGTTTTGGCGATGCTCTTTGTGTGGCGCCCGTGGCATCGGCGCCACACATAGAGCCTCGCCAAAACGGCTAAGTCCCAGACGAATTGTCTCACAGTATGTTTTGGGCAATTGTAAGGGCATGTGTGGCGCCGTTGGGAGGGGCGCCACACATGCTGCCACGCCGGATGGACGCACCAGCTCAGCGTCGAGGGCGCCAAGAGAGTGGCGCCGCAGGCACGGGCGCCACACATGGCAGTGTGGCGCCGATGTGTGGGGCGCCACACAAAAGGGTTAGATCGGTGAAATAGTTTCACCGGAGGGTTAGTCTGTGCTTTTCTTCCACTTTTGAGTTATTTTTGTGCAAATCGCCAACATTTGCGTGAATACATGGGCCGATGTGTCAGTACACTACTGAAGATAAGCACATATGCATGCCGGCCTAGCTAGCTAGCAGTATCTCGCTCTCAATTATATTATCATTTACTCTACTGTTTGAACTGTAATAATTAAGCAGGATGTTTGTCGAAAAGTGCATTTGGCACATGAGCACCAGTGCTCCTGATTTATAAAAAACATTTTTTTTGGATTTTAAAAAATATGAAATTAAATACCCACATACATATAAACATTCTGAATGTACGGTAGAAATTTTGGAGAAAAATACATTATATTTTAAGCTATACAAAAAAGACAAATTTCTGACAAATATATACCTCTATACATAGCCACAAATTTGTTTTTTTTTCTGTAGCTCAAAATACAATGCAATTTCTACCGAAACTTTACATAAATATTCAGAATATGTGTATGTATTCATGGAATAAATATGATGATTTTTTAGAACGCGGAAATACAGTTTTTAAATATTTTGAAAACTGAGAGCACTGGTGCTCATGTGCACCAAATTTGCTTCCGATGTTTGTGTAATTGAGAAAAGAACAATCTTGTTGAAATAATAGAGCAGGGGTATGGTCAGGTTCCACATCGAAGATGCGAGAAGTTGAAAATTTTGCATGCAGGTCAGCAGATATAGTAGCACAGTTCGGATTGGATTTTTTTTGTCCGGTATAGGTGCACAGCTGTTTTGTCAAACTCGTCAGCAGACTCTGGTCTCCTCTCTGACGCAGCAGATGTTTGCACCTCTCAAAATATACTAGCTAACCAATACAGTCCAAACCTAGTGATGTACTGAACTGTTTTTTAATCTTAGGCTTAGACAATCAAGATCGGTCCTTCGCTGGTATTCGATCCAATCCTGTGCTGTGGTCGCATCGATCGCCAGTTTGCTATTTTTATTCTTGCATCTTAAACCGAGTACTCCTGCCATCCATAATATAAAGTTAGTCAAAAATCAACCCAAAATTTACTAAATTTAAGTAATATATAGAATAACAAATAATTAATATATCAAATAAATACATTATAAAATATTTCACAGTGGACTTATTGATATTGATTTGGAATTATAGACCTTCATACTTTTTATATCATTACAAAATAAACCTACCATGGAGACATTCTCCTAGACTTCTTAATTTGTCCCTTTCAAAATCACATGGAGTCACTTGCCTGGTCTAGAGACACTTTTTGAGAGACTTTAGAAAGAGTCTCAAATGTAGATACATTAGTTGATACATTTGCGTAAAGAATGAAATTTACATTCTAGAGATTTTGACGCATTCCAAATTGCGACTGAAAAACTATGTACCTGCAATAACTGAGACACTTCAAAAAAGCTATTTACATTTTATCTAGAGACACTATTTTATACAGTTTGCTTGTTCTCTAGAGACATTTGTTTGATATTTTAGTCACGGTGTGCAATAATCATAAGAAATTAATTCCACGTATAAACAAGTTGCAAGTTTGACATAGTTAATGGAATACATTTTTTTATCATAAAGGTCATTAAAATCCAAGGTTAGTTTATTAACTCAAATGAAAATAATTTTTAGTCGTATTTCAAGTACTAAACCCATCTAGAAGTCTTGCTTCACAGGAATATCTTTTGTAACATGTCACATGTTCGCACGCCTGGTGCGGCCAGTTATCACAAATACTAGACAAAATTAATAAAAAGATAAATTAAAAACATAACATGGAAATTGCAAGGAAATAATTATTCTTGTAATTCTATAAAGACTTAGAAATAAAAACGTAGCTCTAGAAAGTCAAGGAATTGTGTAAATCTCACAAAATAATGGAATCTATTATAGAGCTACTGAAGTTTATGTTAGTTATTTTCATTTTACATTCCAATGTTTACGATAATTTTCTGGAATGTTCTCTCAAACTTTCTTATTATTTTTTATTTTTATTCTTAAATTTTCCATTTTTTGGTTTATATTTTTCAATAAATCGTGGCTGAAAAAGGATATTATGACAAAAAAATCTAGTCTTCTGTTTACCACTTGCTTTTCTTTCTAATACAATTTTCTGAATCCATCAAATTAGTTTGTTGGGTATTCAAACAACATGATTTCACATTTTTCTACTTTCCATCTCCTTTATGTTTTTTCGTACTTTTGTATCTACCATGCGTGTAATTTCTTTTGACACGGCATCATAGAAACCACATTTAGAGGCCGAATGACAATATCATATTCTAAATGGTTTCGACACAAGAAAAATAAAGATTTTCTCGTTCTGAAGTTGAGGGACCAAACTCTTCAACTTAAAAAATGGTTGAGGACCCCAAAATATACTTTTCCGTGGAGGCGATATTAGCTAGTGGGGCTATTAAAATTGATGCTGGGGGCACTCGTCTCCTCAGAAAAAAAGGATAGTAGCAAGTAGGATAGCGGGGTTTGTTTGTGCAAAGTGGAGTATCGCGCATGCCAATTATAGCTAGTTTTTTCTTTTTTATATTCTTTCGCTTCTTCTAGTTTGATCATAAAAGTCAAGAGCGTAAGTTAATAATTTGTTCCTCGAGTCGGTCAGTGTTTGTAGGCTTCGAATGGGCAGCATGAGCTGCATGTGTAATGTGGTAACTTGGTTCAGAACTTCAGATAAACTCCGGCGGCCGCTTTTACGTGTTCAAATTCATGGATCTGGTGTGTACGTCCTGTGTAGATAGATCAAAGACAGAAAAGGCAGCTGGCTAGCTAGCTAACTACAGACAAGAGAGAAGATCACGCTGTCAAAAAGCTTAAATCAATTTTTTTTAAACTCGAGTTGCTAATGTGGGTTACATATATGGAGACCATTACATCTTTTTTTCTCGAACACACGCCTAAACGTGTGTCTTTGTATATTAGAAGTAGACCGTCAAGATGACGGGAAAGTTACATCGTTGGTAGCAAGACTACAGCAGAAGGCAAAAAAACAAAAAACAAAAAACAAAGAAAACAAGAGAAGAACACAAGAGAAAACAAAACAAAATATATACAAGGCTAACATTCTGTTAACCTGCATTGTTTGCTCAGGTAGCATCCGGAGGCCGAGCATGGAGAGGTAGACGACTAAACTCATTGGCCCCAGCCACAACCCGGCTTCATCAAGAATGGAGAGCGATAAGTCAAGGTGGTTGGGTGTGATGTTGTTGAAGATGACATCGTTGCGTGATTTCCACAGTCTCCAAAGTAAGAGGATGATGATAGATCTTGAGGCTTTCTGGAGATGGGGGGCAGCTCTCATGATAACAGATTCGAACCAAGAGTCGAATTCCTCATCAGGCCCTGGGATACATGCTTGGAGGCCAAGCTTGGAGAGGGTATCAAACCAGATTTGTTTGGCAAAGGGGCATTGCAGCAGAAGATGGGTGATGCTCTCACTGCCTTGGTCACAAACATCACAAGGGTCGTCATCAGCAAGACCATGTCGCATGCGTCGATCAGCAGTCCAACAGCGATCAGCAGCTGCTAGCGATGCAAAAACCTTGCATTTGAGAGGAGCCCAGCAGTCCCAGATAGCCTTGCAATGCGTAGAAAAAGTCATACCCTCAAACAAGGCACTATATGCAGATTTACTTGAGTAGGAACCCGAGCTGGTGAGGTTCCAGGAAAGCTCATCCGCATTGTCAGGGGAAAGTTCTTGGGCGTCAATAATTTCGACCAGGTGCAAAAACTGCATCATGCCATCGACCGAAAGGGGGCCAGAGATATCTTTATTCCAAGAATTTTCATGAACACCAGCAGCGACAGTGCGGCATTGGCGAAACGTGCACTGACCGCGGCGAACACAGCCGGCGCAAGGCTAGAAATACTCTGACCAGCAAGCCACCTATCAGTCCAGAAGTAAATCCTGGAGCCATCTCCTAGCTTGACACTAGTGGTTGCATGGATCAGGGCGTTGATGTGGCGGTTAACCTTAATGGGGAACATTGCCCAAGGTTTTCCAGGATCGATACGTTGAAGCCAGGACCAACGCGCACGGAGAGCCCAGCTCATGCGTTTGAGATCAAGCACACCCAGGCTACCCATCTCAATGGGACGACAGACATCACGCCAGGCAATGGCACAACTTCCACCTCCATCATGACGACCAGATGACCAGAAGAAACTTTGTTAGCATTTAATTATTGCCTCGCTGATAGGCTTGGGGATTTCAGTTGCAAGCTTGGAGACCATTACATTATACTTGTAGACAAGTATCTGGAGTACACTAGGATATTAAGTGAAAGAGTACAGGATGTTAGCTTTTTTTTTTTTTTTTTTGAACAATACAGGATGTTAGCTGAAGCTAAACCTTTTGGACAGCATGCATGCAGGGAGAAGAAGGGCATACAGCATCTGATACACGAGGGGCGCTCGATCTCAACTAAACTTATATTGATAGAAGCAACTTGTCCCGGGTTTAAGGACACGCTGAAGAACATGTCCCTTAAAGCAGAAACAACATGCCTGATATGTTTAGCACTGATGAACTACGTGGCCGGGGCGTTACCTAGTTCATACATTCTCATCACGCTCGTGTGTGGAATAACAGATAAACTAAAGTTGCTTTCCTCCTTTTCCCTCCATACCCTCCCTTTCTTATCCTGTCTCGTTCTCGATCGATCATGACTTGTTTGAGTGAAAGTAAAGAAGACCTTTAATTAACAGTGATATATCTATATTTGTTTATGATGATGCCCCCATCGATCGCTGAAGTGAAAGGAACGAGCAAAAAACATGACACTTGTAGGGCGCTCACAAGAGCACCTAGTGTTTGGAACCGAAGAGAATAAGAATTTGGTGCTTGGCCTTTCCTGCATGTCCTTAAATAATTAACTCAGCTAGCTCATGATGGTAGCTTTAGTTACAAAGCTGAAGTTAAGCTTTGCAAGCAACTTCTCTGTTCCTCCTTTTCAACACAAGTGTTCACTTCTAGTTCCCATGCTAAAGCAAAGTTTTACAACATGTGACTGAAATGTTGATCCATATATACAAAGTTCCTGTAAAATAATGGTATTCATTTATATATACTTTGGATCAAAGCATCCCACTGGTAACTCTTGTTGCAAGGAATGAAGGGACGCACATGATTGAGGTTCTGCAGTAATCTGATTAAACCAAAAGTAAGCTAATCTTCTTTTCTCAGGGAGCTAGTTAGTTTTTAGCATTCCTTGGCAGACATCAACCTGGGCGGCCAATTGTTAATTCCAGTGTCTGAAAAGGGCCATTCTAATTGCGGCGCAACTTAATTAACGGATACTATAGCCGGCTTGGCCAGTTGTGTAATCCTGCTCACCGAAAAACCATTAAAGAAAGCTAACACATGTACTGGTGCTGTTAAGTTTTATTGGCATAATACATTCCTAACCCACTCACAAATCATTGGATTTTAGTGGCTGCCACGGCATCCATGGTAATTACAGATAGTGACTCCCTACAGAACTGTCCGTCTTCTTCTGCCCAGATTGGCCACGGAGCAAAATGACAGTGTCACTGAAGTTGCATACTTGCATCCATAAACGCAACATGAAAAATGATGGGTGCCCTAAGTAGGTTTTTTCTTGCCTAAGCTAAGTCCAAGCTTTTGTCTTGCCTAAGATAAGTAAGTCCAAGTTTTTTCCTAAGTTAAGTGAGTCAACCATCTTAATTTGACTATAACGGCTATAAAATCTTTAGACCCTTGACTGTTCAAAAGCATATAGATAAAACCATAACAACAGTATATATATCTATTAAATTAAACGAGCACTAATCCGGTGCGTCGCTGGTGAGAAGTGACCAGGCTGACGACTAGCTATTACTAGCTTTTGACATCTGATTTCAGAAAGGAAACAACAGGCAATTCAGGGAAAGGTCTTGACTTACGTGGAGTGCTGAGTCGTTACTCGTTAGTGCGAGCCGTGGTATAAAAATAGAATAAAAACGACACCGAGTTGTTCAGGATTTGATTATTTTTATGTGGATAAATGAGCTGTTTGTTCGTCAAAAGGAGATATAAAAGAGTCATTGCTGGTGTGCAAGTTTCAATGCAAGGTCCTTGAAGAAAACGACGTGCTTGCTGGGATAAATTAGCATCATCTTCTTCTAGAAGGAAACACATGGAGTTTGACTGTTATGTTTGTAGATTTTTGATTATTGATCAGCATAAGTAATCAGTGGCGTAGCAGTTTGTAGTGGCAATGAGAGTGTGCGACCATATGCATTGAGCAAGTCTTAGTTCAGGAGGAAATTTACACTGTGAACAATTCTTCAGCTACCCCATTTACAGCCACAAGTAAATAAAATAACTCATGTTACTGCAAGACAAGACATCATTACGTCGTAAAACATTTGACAAATCCAGTCGTACTTTAAGTGGGTTGGAGAGGAACAAATTACAGTAGGGAGCACAACAATTTCCGAGCAGGGAGCATCGAGATGCTCTGACCAAACCCAAACGGGTCTCATGTCTTGATCAGAGATTCAGAGTTCAGTTTGTTGTGGTCAAGTCCGACAGGGTGTTGCGCACACGCAGTAACGAATTCCAAGGGCTGACACCAACGAAGGAATAGACCACTAACCATTTACATGAAGTTAATAAACATTCCGAGCGTAGTTAAGCAGGACTTTTTACGACAGAGAAGATTGTTCTTGGTTGCGCTTCGCGGACTCCCTGACAGCGCAAGGAAGCACTGTTTGGTAGTGGAGTTGCAAAGCAGAATGGGCAGTTCAATAGTGCTGCTGATTGATCTAGCACCTAGAAGAAGAAACTGCCCTAGAGTGCTAGAAACCTAGCTAGAGGAAGTCGGCAATGGGATCGGATTAGACAGGCATCTGCTAGCTCCTTGTGCTTGCTGCTGTCTCTGCTTCCGGCAGCAGCAAACAGCGAATCCTGGATGTTTACTGTTGCACCTTTTCTCCCTTTTTATTGTTCCTTTGCAATAATGTGAATATTCAACTATTTCTTTGCCTCTGAACGAATTTCTAACGTTTTGACGTGTTCTTCGTGTTAGAGTTCATGACCATATTGTACATATATATAGATGAGTTATGCTTCGGTGTTTCCACCTCCACCAAATTAAGTAGAAGAAGTATGTTAATCTAGGAAGGGTATCATGAAATCTAATCGTCAAAGAGGCCAAAATTTAGAGAGGAGAACAGTCAAATATATATATGATCTTCTATATGTGTCTACGATTTGTACCAAAAGAACGTACACTTGTAATAACCCTCATATATAGATCATTACCTATATAGTTCAGTACAAGTTACCACAACTTGTGGTTTTCCAAATCTTTCGGTTCGTTTTTCTTTTAAATCTATTGCCTTGGTATATCTATCTTCTAACATTAGAAGGCCTCAGAAACAACATTAGGCCTCCTTCGATTCACCTAAATTTTGTGTACAAAAAGTGTAGGAATCATGTTTCTATAGAAGTTTGCACTATTTTATTTTTAAAAGAAATACGGTAGGAGAAGCCCCTATTGTATTTTTTTCATAATAAGAATCTAAATATGCGTCCCTAAGACTTGAACCTGAGTTATGTTGTACATCCACTCTCAAAACTAAGTGAACTAGGCTCACTTCTTAAAAGTTTGCACTGTAGAGAAATACCCGGAAATAAATTAAAAAAACTTTTCTTTTGCAACCATATTCCTATGAAAAACATCCGAAAGAATTTTTTTTGCATGACCTCATTTTTTTGTTCATTTACACGAAGTTTTCCTTGTAGTTTTCCACTTGCATTCCTGCCTAATTTCTATTCTACATTTTGAGATCCTACACATCATAGAAGGCCTTAATCTTTAGCAGCGGGATTATATTTTACAAAGAGGACACCAAAGAAAGGGGAAATTACAACACAATACTCTGACATTGCATACAATACCTTGAAACAGAAAAGTAAAACTCGGCCAGGTCATTCCTCACTGGGTACTGCTCCCGGCCATGAACTGAAGCTTCGGATCAGGAGCATCGATGCCACCGCCGGGGACACAACCACTTGGGGTGGTGCAGTCGGATCTCACCGCGATGAAGCTGAAGAAGGGGCTCTCATAAGGCTCGCCGATAGATAGGTTGAGAGGGAGATGGGCAGGCAACATACAACACCAGAGCTCGTAGCAGCTGTCAATGAAAGTCAATGGCGGGCTGGCTCTTGGCCGACGAGGGGCCACTGAGGATGTGCTCCAGAAGACGGCCACAATCTCCACTTATTCCCGCTTCGTAGATCGGCAAATGGCACTCGTGCGTCATTGCTCCTCATCTTCTTCAACAATTCAATGACTTAGACAAGGAAGAACATCGGGCACGTCTCCTTAATCTATGGAGCCCACATAGAGCTTTATTAATGGGATTGTGGCAGCAGCGGTGTCGCCCACTTCTGGTGTTTGCCTCTGAAGCACAACGAGTAGCCCCACCACCATCACCCACCGCCGGAAGAAGCTCACATACTCCAACGATGAGATCCTGAACGACATGGCGCTAGTCTTCACTAGGGCCAACACTAGAACCTACTCTACGAACCCTAGCTACTGTTGTATAGAGGACGGTCCCTCATCCAATCTCAACGCCGACCGACACCGGAGAAGAGGGGGAGAGGTGCCTGTTGGCCCAGATCTAAGGAAACCAGATGAGGGAAGTGGGGAGGGCGAGAGCGAAGCGTTGTAGGAGGTTACACCGACGTTCAATACTCCCCCTATTTTTATATATAAGGCTGCGTCCACATGGACCAACCTCATCTCCTCCTTAGCGGCCCGGACCGGCTGCTTCCCACCTCCCGCGTAGTCCGGCCTCGTCCCATGCGCGCCTAGGCCGGTGCTGCCTCCCTAGGCCGTCCTTGCCTCCATCTCCCCTAGCCGGCTTGACCTCCGTCTCCCCTAGGCCGGCGTGCCACTCCCAGCTGGTCGTCGGCCAACATCCTCCAAGCATCATGGACAGCCGCCCCTAGCTCGATGGAAGCACTGATTGCTCCTCTCCAGGTCGGCTGCCACCTGCATGGTGGCTGGCTCCCCTCTTCTCCACGTGCCAATCACCAAAAGACAAGGATAAACTCAAGGACAAGCCACCATGCTACAAAAGTACAATGCACTATAGATGAATAGTGGCATTGTTGAGGAATAGTAGGACAGTACTGATAAGCATCATTTATATAGCCTTTTCCTACTACTTCTGCGGCATTTACTTGTATTTTGATAAAAAAATCTTGTCAATTCTTGATGCTATGATGATTAATATGCCCAATTGTGCAATTTTACATGCTCTCGAAATATTGTGCAGATCGGTGCGAAAAGGCACTTATTCTTCTCATTTTGGACGAATTGCACATGTACCGATCAAATGCACCGAAGGACTTGAACATGAAGAAGTGGAGAAAACCAGGGATACTATGAAAAAGAAAAGGAACATCTTGTGAAGAAAGAAAAGAAGATGAAGGGGCGAGCCGCAAATTGCCGGATCGGATCGAGAGAAAAGGGAGCCACGGGCTCCATCTCCGGCAGGCACTGGTTTCTATCCCTAATCCCCAAAGCTCCCTGCTCCACCTCCGGCCGCCGCCGCGGCCGGGCCGGTGTGGCGGTGCGCCATCGATCCGCCACCACACGCCGCACGAGCTCCGGTCCGCTATCTGCTGCTCATCACCGACGCCGGCATCGGCCGACGAAGACTTGGGCGACGTGAAGCTCTTATCCTCCCTCAAGACCCCCAAGCTGCTGCTCCGACCCGTCTCCCCTTTGCTATTGCTCCTCCGCAAGAACCGAGAATGACTCGAAGCTGATCTCCATCCTCTACGTCCTCTGCTGCTCGCTGCTATTTCTTGGTGACGAATTTCACTCTATCCCTGTCTTCATCTCTCGCTTATCTTCTCTCGCCAAGTGAGTTGTCTAGTTGTATTTCGGATTGTGTGGTCTCGTACCTTTCAAACCGTGTGTGAAATTGATACACATGCAACTTCGTTTGGTGATATGCCCCTGTGATGTACTCGTTACGTATACTACTGATTGTTCATCTCATGAGATTGTGCAATTGTTAGTCACTTTCAGTACTACTGTTTGTAAACGTGATTAATATATGTGAACTGCGTTTGGTGTGTACCTTGTGAAATATTCTATCCTTGTCCCTTAAAATTGCTTCTATCCCAGTCTTAATTGTTTGCTAGTGAAAACAACTTCATTTACCACTGTTGTGTATGTGTGTTGTGTATGTGTCGTGAGAACTATCTCCCTAACTCAATCTTGCTTCTATCCCTTTCCTTGGTGTATGCTAGTTATCTTGTCCATTTAAATATGAGTGGTTCATTTCGGTGTTAATTCCTAAAACGAAAATCATAAAAAGATAACTTAGTCTCGGTCTTGTCTCTTGTTCTTTCGAGTACGTTCAGTTAGTGTAAACGAAAATCAACCTGTTCATGTGACCTAGCTTTAGCCGAGTACCTTAGTCGTCGCCTAGTCCATGTGGAAAGAACGACATCCACTGTCTGTGGGCGAATAATTACCCTGTATATACAGTTGATCAAATTGGCGCCGTTGCCGGGGACTAGCGTCGAGCTATCATGTGAGGTTAGAGACTAGGTTTAGTGTAGTTTCTTGTTTAATTTGTTGTCAAATTTGTTTTTGTGTTTTTCTATCTTTTTCTGATTTTCTTGCTTCTGCTTATTAGGATACTAACCATCTCACCAGTGTTTGTTGTTTGTGAGCTTTTGTAGGATATTTTAACCGTTTGCAGGTTCACACAGTTGACATATGGCTTTAGTTCGTGATCTTTGGATGCCATGTAGTTTAGGCACTATGACGGGGCCAATTTGGCCATCTATTGAAGCGAGAAAACTTTGAGTTGAGACCTGGACTTATTGCTCTTGTCCAGCAGAATCAGTTTAGAGGATTACCCGTCGAAGACCCTCATGAGCATATCCGCAATGTCCTCGAGTATGCCAACACGAGTCCGATACCATGAAGTTTCTCAGGATGCAATCAAGCGTATGTTGTTCACATTCTCTCTCAGAGATGGTGCTAAGGATTGGTACTATTCCCTGCCATCTAGGTCATACACTTGGGGTGAGATTTCACAAGCTTTCCTAGAAAGATATTTTCCGTTGCACAAGCAATCTGCAATTCGTGACCAGATCCTCGGGTTTGCACAAGATGGCAGTGAGAGCTTGTACGCAGCTTGGGAGAGATATAAGGATCTGCTTAGAAAATGTCCTAACCATGGGCAAAAGGATTGGCTAGTGCTACAAATATTCTATAGAGGGCTGACCTGTGCTTCGAGAGATCTTGTTGATATGTCGACTTGGTGGAACAATCTTGAACAAGACCGTAGAAGGTGCATTTATGCTCATTGAGAACTTAGCCTTCCACCAATTTCAGTGGTATGGTGAGAATCCTTGTTCGGACTTGTTGGCTTGCTACCATCAGACTTCCACACCTCAACAACCTACTCCCAATCAAAAGCTTGAATCAGATTCTTCATGTGACAAAATCAATCTTGCATGGGTCTTATTTGATGATGATCATGCCATCACAAGTGATACACACATGGACGCCATTGTGCAAGATTCAGTTATTCTAGTGGATGATTCTTTCATTAATGAGCCTGAGCTTCAGTCAGTTGGTTTTGATGTTGAGGAGCCACCTTTAGTAGATACTGATGATGTTCTTCTGAGAACGGAAATGGAGAAGTTCACCTTCCAAGATGCTAGCAGCATTGATTCTTCATTCTTTGATCCTGAGATGGAGATCTTCATGATTGATGATGAACAGGCTGCCTCAGATGTCAAGGAGGCGAGCTCTGCTACTTCCATTAGTGACATTGTGCCTCAGGAAATTTCTACTACCATACATCCCATGACATCTCCCATTAAGGCAAGTACTAAAACTCCTCAGCCATCTCGAGTATGATTTCAACTTCCTTAACAAAGCATGTAGAACCATTGATAATGCCTATGTAACATGCAATTCCTTGTTGACATTCCTTCATGCTATCTTTTATTGCTATGCTTATGTAATTGGTTACTCAATTGATGATTTAGTGGGTGTGAGCCCTATCACTTGTGCCGGTTGTTCTTTGTGTGAGTGTACTTTCAGGATTTTACTTGTGCACCACTCATCAAGGCCAAGCATGGTTCGAGTCGATATCCCATGGGATCCTGGTGGATGTATGGCATGGTGATGAGGAGCAAAGTTGAAGAGGCATGAGGAGTAGAGTGGAGCGAGCATGAGGAGAAGAAGTGGCTTGTAGAAGGATGTGAGCTGTTGCACATATGAGCCCGGTGAGCTGTGCTAATTCCTTTCATTGATATTCCTTGCACATTTTCTACATCTCTTATGTCCACCGTAGTTACTTATAAAACATTCTTATTTGGCCAAAAATTCATATCTTGTGAACTGAGTCTGAAATTTGAATTGTAACCTATATTCTCCATGACATTACAACACTTATATGCCTGTCAAGCAAGTTTTGTTGTTTACTGCTAATTGGATTCCTACCATTACTTTACGGTAAATTTGAATGTTCCGGAATGAAACTTGTTGAGAGGATTTTGACATTTTCTTCTTTGCTTGAGAGCCAACCAACACTGAACCCAGCTGAATATGTTATCCCTGGATATTATATCTGGACTGTGGGAATGGGTTGGTAGTTGTCATTCTGCTAGAAACTCACTAACTAATCCTGAACCAAATTGGGCCCATGTGATCTCTGGATTGGATGTCTGACTTTGGCTAAGGATTCTAACATGTTTTCTTCTAACTAATATTGTTTGCGCTAACTCAATTCCTGTGTTTAGCTGGGTGTTGTGTCCCTGGACAGAGCACTTGGACTGAGAGGTGGAGATTAACTTTCTAACACCTCTGAACTTAGCTGGGTCCATGTGATCCCTGGATTGGATGCCTGGACTATAGGAATGAGGGCTAATCCATGCTTGTGACCCTGTAAATACCTGTTGATACCTATTTGTTTCGTTTGGTGCTGGTTAAATAAAGGAAAATGGTTGTTACTCGATAAAAGCAAAGAGAAAAAAGCGAGTGCCAAATTTGAGTGTGTTCAATCATAAAAGGAGGAATGGAAATTGTTTTTGAGTGATCATTTCATTTTGCCGATTTGACTCATTTTCATTCTTTAACCTCTAACTAAAAGTTTTTGCATGTTGATTGTCTGGGTTTTCGAGTAAAGTGGTAATTTCAGTTCTGCCCGACAATAAATTCTGCCTTATTCATATCTTACATTCGGTAATGTTTTGAATCCCATTTTCGATATAACGAAAGCTTGGTTGGTAGTCATATCGGTTTCGTTAGTGTCATTCTGAATCTAGGTTGCTCTCTCAAGTTTGCATACTCAGTTTTCATTTACCTTTTAACCTTTACTTGAGGACAAGCAAAGATTTAAGTGTGGGGGTATGATAAGCATCATTTATATAGCCTTTTCCTACTACTTCTGCGGCATTTACTTGTATTTTGATAAAAAAATCTTGTCAATTCTTGATGCTATGATGATTAATATGCCCAATTGTGCAATTTTACATGCTCTCGAAATATTGTGCAGATCGGTGCGAAAAGGCACTTATTCTTCTCATTTTGGACGAATTGCACATGTACCGATCAAATGCACCGAAGGACTTGAACATGAAGAAGTGGAGAAAACCAGGGATACTATGAAAAAGAAAAGGAACATCTTGTGAAGAAAGAAAAGAAGATGAAGGGGCGAGCTGCAAATTGCCAGATCAGATCGAGAGAAAAGGGGAGCCACGGGCTCCATCTCCGGCAGGCCTGGTTTCTATCCCTAATCCCCAAAGCTCCTGCTCCACCTCCGGCCGCCGCCGCGGCCAGGCCGGTGTGGCGGTGCGCCATCGATCCGCCACCACACGCCGCACGAGCTCCGGTCCGCTATCCGCTGCTCATCACCGACGCCGGCATCGGCCGACGAAGACTTGGGCGACGTGAAGCTCTTATCCTCCCTCAAGACCCCCAAGCTGCTGCTCCGACCCGTCTCCCCTTTGCTATTGCTCCTCCGCAAGAACCAGAATGACCCGAAGCTGATCTCCATCCTCTACGTCCTCTCTGCTGCTGCTGCTATTTCTTGGTGACGAATTTCACTCTATCCCTGTCTTCATCTCTCGCTTATCTTCTCTCCGCCAAGTGAGTTGTCTAGTTGTATTTCAGATTGTGTGGTCCGTACCTTTCAAACCGTGTGTGAAATTGATACACATGCAACTCTGTTTGGTGATATGCCCCTGTGATGTACTCGTTACGTATACTACTGATTGTTCATCTCATGAGATTGTGCAATTGTTAGTCACTTTCAGTACTACTGTTTGTAAACGTGATTAATATATGTGAACTGCGTTTGGTGTGTACCTTGTGAAATATTCTATCCTTGTCCCTTAAAATTGCTTCTATCCCAGTCTTAATTGTTTGCTAGTGAAAACAACTTCATTTACCACTGTTGTGTATGTGTGTTGTGTATGTGTCGTGAGAACTATCTCCCTAACTCAATCTTGCTTCTATCCCTTTCCTTGGTGTATGCTAGTTATCTTGTCCATTTAAATATGAGTGGTTCATTTCAGTGTTAATTCCTAAAACGAAAATCATAAAAAGATAACTTAGTCTCAGTCTTGTCTCTTGTTCTTTCAGTACGTTCAGTTAGTGTAAACGAAAATCAACCTGTTCATGTGACCTAGCTTTAGCCGAGTACCTTAGTCGTCGCCTAGTCCCTGTGGAAAGAACGACATCCACTGTCTGTGGGCGAATAATTACCCTGTATATACAGTTGATCAAGTACCCTAGTGATCATGTCAACAGTACGTGTAGGCCGTGTGTGGGTCCCCTATATCCGTTGGGTACCAGCCTTTATAAAGCACACATGAGAACCCACACCAGGCGGCCTCCCTAGAGGCTCATATGAGCCACTCTCTCTCCCCCCTCTCCCTCTCCCTCTGCCTCTCCCTCCCCTTCCCCTCCCCCTCCCCCTCCCCCTCCCCCTCTCTCTCTCTCTCAGCTCAACTCTCTCTCTCTCTCTCTCAGCTCAACTCTCTCACTCTCTCACATAGAGATAGCCAAATAATGTTGGAGATATGCCCAAGAGGCAATAATAAAAGTGGTTATTATATATATATCTTTATGTTTATGATAAATGTTTATATACCATGCTATAATTGTATTAACCGAAACATTAGTACATGTGTGATATGTAAACAACAAAGAGTCCCTAGTATGCCTCTTAACTAGCTTGTTGATTAATGGATGATTAGTTTCATAATCATGAACATTGGATGTTATTAATAACAAGGTTATATCATTGTATGAATGATGTAATGGATACACCCATATTAAGCGTAGCATAAGATCTCGTCATTAAGTTATTTGCTATAAGCTTTCGATACATAGTTACCTAGTCCTTATGACCATGAGATCATATAAATCACTTATACCGGAAAGGTACTTTGATTACATCAAACACCACCGCGTAAATGGGTGGTTATAAAGGTGGGATTAAGTATCCGGAAAGTATGAGTTGAGGCATATGGATCAACAGTGGGATTTGTCCATCCCGATGACGGATAGATATACTCCGGGCCCTCTCGGTGGAATGTCGTCTAATGTCTTGCAAGCATATGAATAAGTTCATAAGAGACCACATACCACGGTACGAGTAAAGAGTACTTGTCGGGAGACGAGGTTGAACAAGGTATGGAGTGATACCGAAGATCAAACCTCGGACAAGTAAAATATCGCGTGACAAAGGGAATTGGTATTGTATGTGAATGGTTCATTCGATCACTAAAGTCATCGTTGAATATGTGGGAGCCATTATGGATCTCCAGATCCCGCTATTGGTTATTTGTCGGAGTGAGTACTCAACCATGTCCGCATAGTTCACGAACCGTAGGGTGACACACTTAAAGTTGGATGTTGAAATGGTAGTACTTGAATATGGAATGGAGTTCGAATATTTGTTCGGAGTCCCGGATGAGATCCCGGACATCACGAGGAGTTCCGGAATGGTCCGGAGAATAAGATTCATATATAGGAAGTCATTTTATGTGAATTAAAATGTCGCGGAAGGTTCTATGGAAGGTTATAGAAGGTTCTAGAAAAGTCCGGAAGAAACCACCTAGGAAGGTGGAGTCCACATGGGACTCCACCTCCATGGCCGGCCAACCCTAGTGGGGGAGGAGTCCCAAGTGGACTCCCCTTAGGGGGCCGGCCACCCCCCATATGGGAGGTGGAACTCCCACCTTTGGTGGGAGTCCTAGCTTGGCTAGGTTTCCCCTCCTTATGGAAGGTTTTTGGTTCGGGTCTTATTCGAAGACTTGGAGACCAACTCTTGGGGATCCACCTATATAATGAGGGGCCAAGGGAGGGGGCCGGCCAACCCTAAGACCACAAGCTGGCCGCCCCCCCTTGAAGTGGCCGGCCACCCCCTCCCAAACCCTAGCCGCCCCCTCTCCTCCATATCTTCCGCGTAGCTTTAGCGAAGCTCCGCCGGAGTTCTCCACCGCCACCGACACCACGCCGTCGTGTCTGTCGGATTCAAGAGGAGCTACTACTTCCGCTGCCCGCTGGAACGGGGAGGTGGACGTCGTCTTCATCAACAACCGAACGTGTGACCGAGTACGGAGGTGCTCGCCCGTTCGTGGCGCCGGAACCGATCGTGATCAAGATCTTCTACGCGCTTTTGCAAGCGGCAAGTGAACGTCTACCGCAACAACAAGAGCCTCATCTTGTAGGCTTTGGAATCTCTTCAAGGGTGAGACTCGATACCCCCTCGTTGCTACCGTCTTCTAGATTGCATCTTGGCTTGGATTGCGTGTTCGCGGTAGGAAAATTTTTGTTTTCTATGCAACGTTATCCTACAGTGGTATCCGAGCCGTGTCTATGCATAGATGGTTGCACGAGTAGAACACAATGGTTTTGTGGGCGTTGATGCTCTTGTTATCTTTAGTTGAGTACTTTGCATCTTTATGGCATAGTGGGATGAAGCGGCTCGGACTAACTTTACATGACCGCGTTCATGAGACTTGTTCCTCGTTCGACATGCAACTTGTATTGCATAAGAGGCTTTGCGGGTGTCCGTCTCTCCTACTATAGTAAAGATTCAATTTACTCTTCTATTGACAACATTAGTATCAACGTTGTGGTTCATGTTCGTAGGTAGATTAGATCTATATCGAAAACCCTAAACCACGTAAAATATGCAAACCAAATTAGAGAGTGTCTAACTTGTTTTTGCAGGGTTTGGTGATGTGATATGGCCATAATGTGATGATGAATATGTATGAGATGATCATTATTGTATTGTGGCAACCGGCAGGAGCCTTATGGTTGTCTTTAAATTTCATGTTGAGTAGTATTTCAAGGTAGTTGTAATAGTTGCTACATGGAGGACAATCATGAAGACGGCGCCATTGACCTTGACGCTACGCCGACGATGATGGAGATCATGCCCGAAGATGATGGAGATCATGTCCGTGCTTTGGAGATGAAGATCAAAGGCGCAAAGACAAAAGGGTCATATCATATCACATATGAACTCGCATGTGATGTTAATCCTTTTATGCATCTTATTTTGCTTAGATCGCGACGGTAGCATTATAAGATGATCCCTCACTAAAATCTCAAGATAATAAAGTGTTCATCCTTAGTAGCACCGTTGCCAAGACTTGTCGTTTCGAAGCATCTCGTGATGATCGGGTGTGATAGAATCAACAAGTGCATACAACGGGTGCAAGCCGGCTTTGCACATGCGGATACTAAGGTGGCCTTGACGAGCCTAGCATGTACATACATGGTCTCGGAACACGTGATACCGAAAGGTAGAGCATGAATCATATAATTGATATGATGAACACTTTGAGTGTTCGCCATTGAAATTACACCTTGTCTCGTGATGATCGGACTATGGTGTGGTGGATTTGGTTCGTGTGATCACTAAGACAATGCGAGGGATATTGTTTTGAGTGGGAGTTCACCTAGATTTTTAATTATGTTGAATTAAAATTTGAACTCAATTTGTCATAAACTTAGTCTAAACTATTGCAAATATATGTTGTAGAGATGGCATCCCCAATCAATTTTAACCAGCTTCTAGAGAAAGAAAATCTTAAGAGCAACGGTAGCAACTTCACCGACCGGTTCCGTCATGTGAGGATCTTCCTCTCCGGCGGAAATCTGCAATATGTGCTTGATGCACCGCTAGGTGACCCTCCTGCGAAACCGAAACCGATGAAGTAAAAGTTGTTTACGAGACTCGGAAAACTCGGTACTCTCAAGTTCAGTGTGCCATCCTGTGCGATCCGGAATCCGATCTTCAAAAACGTTTTGAGCACCACGATCCTCATGAGTTGATGAATGAGCTGAAAGCTATTTTTGAGACTCATGCGGCCGTGGAATGCTATGAAGCATCGAAACATTTCTTCAGCTGTATGATGGAAGAAGGCAGCTCCATTAGTGAGCACATGCTCGCCATGACCGGGCATGCGAAGAAACTCGGTGACTTGGGAATAGTGATTCCTAACAGATCGGGGATTAATCGTGTCCTTCAATCACCGCCACCAAGTTACAAGAACTTTGTGATGAACTACAATATGCGGAACATGAACAAGGAGTTACTCGAACTCTTTGGCATGCTAAAAGCTGCCGAGATTGAGATCAAGAAAGAGCACCAAGTGTTGATGGTCAACAAGACCACCAGCTTCAAGAAACAGGGCAAGTCTAAGGGAAAATTCAAGAAGGGTGGCAAGAAAGCTGCCACGCCTCCTATGAAACCTAAGAACGGCCCTAAGCCTGATGCTGAGTGCTATTACTGCAAGGAGAAGGGACACCTGGAAGCGTAATTGCTCCAAGTATTTGGCGGATCCGAAGAGCGGCCTTGTCAAGAAGAAGAAAGAAGGTATATCCGATATACATGTTATAGATGTTTATCTCATCGGTTCTCGTTCTAGTACTGGGTATTTGATACTCGGTTCGGTTGCTCATATTTGTAACTCGAAACAGAACTAAAGAATAAACGAAGATTACTGAAAGATGAAGTGACGATGCGCGTTGGAAATGGATCCAAAGTCGATGTGATCGCTGTCGGCACACTTCCTCTACATCTACCTTCGGGATTAGTTTTAAGCCTAAATAATTGTTATTTTGTACCCGCGTTGAGCATGAACATTATATCTGGATCTTGTTTAATGCAAGACGGTTATTCATTCAAGTTTGAGAATAATGGTTGTTCTATTTTTATGAATAATATCTTTTATCGTCGAGCACCGAAAAGAATGGCTTATTTCCGTTAGATCTCGATAGTAGTGATACGCATATACATAACATTGATGCTAAGCGAATTAAATTGAATGATAATTCTACTTATATGTGGCATCGTCGTCTTGGTCATATTGGAGTGAAGCGCATGAAGAAACTCCATACCGATGGATTACTTGAATCACTTGACTTTGAGTCACTTGATAGATGCGAAGCATGTCTAATGGGAAAAATGACTAAGACTCCATTTTCTCGGTATGATGGAGCGAGCTACTGACTTATTGGAAATCATACATACCGATGTATGCGGACCAATGAGTGTAGCATCGCGCGGTGGTTATCGTTATGTCCTAACCTTCACAGATGATCTGAGTAGATATGGGTATATCTATTTCATGAAACATAAATCCGAAACTTTTGAGAAGTTTAAGGAATTCCAAAGTGAAGTAGAAAATCAACGTAACAAGAAGATTAAATTTCTACGATCTGATCGCGGAGGTGAATATCCGAGTTATGAGTTTGGCATGCATTTAAAGAAATGCGGAATACTTTCACAATTGACACCGCCGGGAACACCACAACGAAACGGTGTGTCCGAACGTCGTAATCGAACTCTCTTAGATATGGTTCGTTCTATGATGTCTCTTACTCGATTTGCCGTTATCATTTTGGAGTTATGCATTAGAGACAGACCGCATTCACTTTAAATAGAGCACCATCAAAGTCCGTAGAAACGACACCGTATGAATTATGGTTTAATAAGAAACCTAAGCTCGTCGTTCCTTAAAGTTTGGGGTTGCGAAGCCTATGTAAAAAAGTTACAACCGGACAAGCTAGAACCCAAAGCGGAGAAATGCATCTTCATAGGATACCCTAAGGAAACTATAGGGTACACTTTCTATCACAGATCCGAAGGCAAAATCTTTGTTGCTAAGAACGGAACCTTTCTTGAGAAATAATTTCTCACTAAAGAAGTGACTGGAAGAAAAGTAGAACTCGATGAGATTAATGAATCTATACTCGTTGATCGCAGTAGCGCAAGATCGGAAGTTGTACTCGTACCGCCTACACCGGCAACAGAGGAAGCTAATGATAATGATCATGAAACTTCGAACGAGGAAACTACTGAACCTCGCAGATCGACAAGGGAACGTGCCACTCCTGATTGGTATGATCCTTGTCTAAATGTCATGATTGTGGATAACAATGATGAGGACCCTGCGACGTATGAAGAAGCGATGATGAGTCCAGATTCCAACAAATGGCAAGAAGCCATGAAATCCGAAATGGGATCCATGTATGATAACAAAGTATGGACTTTGGTAGACTTACCTGATAGCCGAAAGGCTGTCGAGAATAAATGGATCTTCAAGAGAAAAACAGATGCTCGATGGTAATATTACTGTCTATAAAGCTCGACTTGTCGCAAAGGGTTTCCGACAAATTCAAGGAGTTGACTACGATGAGACTTTCTCACCCGTAGCAAAGCTAAAATCTATGAGGATTTTGTTAGCAATAGCTGCATTTTTCGATTATGAGATTTGGCATATGGATGTCAAAACGGCGTTCCTTAATGGAGACATTGAGGAAGAGTTGTATATGGTACAACCCAAAGGTTTTGTCGATCCTAAAAATGCTGACAAAGTATGCAAACTTCAGCGTTCAATCTATGGACTCGAAGCAAGCATCAAGAAGTTGGAACCGACGCTTTGATAAGGTGATCAAAGACTTCGGGTTTATACAAGTGTCATGGAGAGGCCTCGTATTTACAAGAAAGTGAGTGGGAGCTCCGTAGCATTCCCGATATTATATGTAGATGACATATTATTGATTGGGAATGATATAGAACTATTAAGCAAAGTGTAAAAGGTTATTTGAATAACAGTTTTTCAATGAAAGACCTTGGTGAAGCATCGTATATATTAGGCATCAAGATTTATAGAGATAGATCAAGACGCCTAATAGGGCTATCACAGAGTACATACTCGGACAAGATTCTAAAGAAGTTTAGAATGGACGAAAGTAAGAAAGGGTTTTTACCTATGTTACCAGTGCAAGGTCTTGAGTAAGACTCAAGGACCGGCTACGTAGAAGAAAGAGAAAGGATGAGTCGATTCCCTATGCTTCGGCGAGTAGGCTCTATTATGTATGCCATGCTATGTACAAGACCGGATATAGCGCATGTCGTTAGTTTGACTAGCGAGATATCAAAGTGATCCAGGAATGGAGCACCGGACAGCGGTCAAGAATATCCCGAAATACTTGAAAAGAACTAAGGATATGTTTCTTTGTTATGGAGGTGACCAAGAGCTCGTTGTAACAAGTTACACCGATGCAAGTTGGAACACCGATCCCGATGACTCTAAGTCACGATCCGGGTACGTGTTTATATTGAATGGTGCTGCGATAGAGCCGGGCAAGCTCGAAGCGATGGCACGGTGGTGAAGTCTTCAACGGAATCGGAGTACATAGCGGCTTCGCAGGCTTCATCGAAGCGGTATGGATGAAGAGGTTCATTGTAGAGCTCGGTGTGGTTCCTAGTGCATTGGACCCACTAGTCATATACTCGTGACAACATGGGTGCCATCGCCAATGCACAAGAACCAAGGTCACACAAGAGGCTGAAGCATATCAAGCTCGCGTTACCACTCGATTCGCGAGTACATCGAAGATGGAGAAGTAAAGATTTGCAAAGTACACACCGATCCGAATGTAGCAGATCCGTTGACTAAAGCTCTCCCTAGGGCAAAGCATGACCAACACCGTAATGCCATGGGTGTTAGGTTCCTTACAATGTAATCTAGATTATTGACTCTAGTGCAAGTGGGAGACTGTTGGAGATATGCCCAAGAGGCAATAATAAAAGTGGTTATTATATATATCTTTATGTTTATGATAAATTTTTATATACCATGCTATAATTGTATTAACCGAAACATTAGTACATGTGTGATATGTAAACAACAAAGAGTCCCTAGTATGCCTCTTAACTAGCTTGTTGATTAATGGATGATTAGTTTCATAATCATGAACATTGGATGTTATTAATAACAAGGTTATATCATTGTATGAATGATGTAATGGATACACCCATATTAAGCGTAGCATAAGATCTCGTCATTAAGTTATTTGCTATAAGCTTTCGATACATAGTTACCTAGTCCTTATGACCATGAGATCATATAAATCACTTATACCGGAAAGGTACTTTGATTACATCAAACACCACTCGCGTAAATGGGTGGTTATAAAGGTGGGATTAAGTATCCGGAAAGTATGAGTTGAGGCATATGGATCAACAATGGGATTTGTCCATCCCGATGACGGATAGATATACTCCGGGCCCTCTCGGTGGAATGTCGTCTAATGTCTTGCAAGCATATGAATAAGTTCATAAGAGACCACATACCACGGTACGTAGTAAAGAGTACTTGTCAGGAGACGAGGTTGAACAAGGTATGGAGTGATACCGAAGATCAAACCTCGGACAAGTAAAATATCGCGTGACAAAGGGAATTGGTATTGTATGTGAATGGTTCATTCGATCACTAAAGTCATCGTTGAATATGTGGGAGCCATTATGGATCTCCAGTATCCCGCTATTGGTTATTGGTCGGAGTGAGTACTCAACCATGTCCGCATAGTTCACGAACCGTAGGGTGACACACTTAAAGTTGGATGTTGAAATGGTAGTACTTGAATATGGAATGGAGTTCGAATATTTGTTCGGAGTCCCGGATGAGATCCCGGACATCATGAGGAGTTCCGAATGGTCCGGAGAATAAGATTCATATATAGGATGTCATTTTATGTGAATTAAAATGTCGCGGAAGGTTCTATGGAAGGTTCTAGAAGGTTCTAGAAAAGTCCGGAAGAAACCACCTAGGAAGGTGGAGTCCACATGGGACTCCACCTCCATGGCCGGCCAACCCTAGTGGGGGAGGAGTCCCAAGTGGACTCCCCCTTAGGGGGCCGGCCACCCCCCCCATATGGGAGGTGGAACTCCCACCTTTGGTGGGAGTCCTAGCTTGGCTAGGTTTCCCCTCCTTATGGAAGGTTTTTGGTTCGGGTCTTATTCGAAGACTTGGAGACCAACTCTTGGGGATCCACCTATATAATGAGGGGCCAAGGGAGGGGGCCGGCCAACCCTAAGACCACAAGCTGGCCGCCCCCCTGAAGTGGCCGGCCACCCCTCCCAAACCCTAGCCGCCCCCTCTCCTCCATATCTTCCGCGTAGCTTTAGCGAAGCTCCGCCGGAGTTCTCCACCGCCACCGACACCACGCCGTCGTGCTGTCGGATTCAAGAGGAGCTACTACTTCCGCTGCCCGCTGGAACGGGGAGGTGGACGTCGTCTTCATCAACAACCGAACGTGTGACCGAGTACGGAGGTGCTGCCCGTTCGTGGCGCCGAACCGATCGTGATCAAGATCTTCTACGCGCTTTTGCAAGCGGCAAGTGAACGTCTACCGCAACAACAAGAGCCTCATCTTGTAGGCTTTGGAATCTCTTCAAGGGTGAGACTCGATACCCCCTCGTTGCTACCGTCTTCTAGATTGCATCTTGGCTTGGATTGCGTGTTCGCGGTAGGAAAATTTTTGTTTTCTATGCAACGTTATCCTACAGTGGTATCGCAGCCGTGTCTATGCATAGATGGTTGCACGAGTAGAACACAATGGTTTTGTGGGCGTTGATGCTCTTGTTATCTTTAGTTGAGTACTTTGCATCTTTATGGCATAGTGGGATGAAGCGGCTCGGACTAACTTTACATGACCGCGTTCATGAGACTTGTTCCTCGTTCGACATGCAACTTGTATTGCATAAGAGGCTTTGCGGGTGTCTGTCTCTCCTACTATAGTAAAGATTCAATTTACTCTTCTATTGACAACATTAGTATCAACGTTGTGGTTCATGTTCGTAGGTAGATTAGATCTATATCGAAAACCCTAAACCACGTAAAATATGCAAACCAAATTAGAGAGTGTCTAACTTGTTTTTGCAGGGTTTGGTGATGTGATATGGCCATAATGTGATGATGAATATGTATGAGATGATCATTATTGTATTGTGGCAACCGGCAGGAGCCTTATGGTTGTCTTTAAATTTCATGTTGAGTAGTATTTCAAGGTAGTTGTAATAGTTGCTACATGGAGGACAATCATGAAGACGGCGCCATTGACCTTGACGCTACGCCGACGATGATGGAGATCATGCCCGAAGATGATGGAGATCATGTCCGTGCTTTGGAGATGAAGATCAAAGGCGCAAAGACAAAAGGGTCATATCATATCACATATGAACTCGCATGTGATGTTAATCCTTTTATGCATCTTATTTTGCTTAGATCGCGACGGTAGCATTATAAGATGATCCCTCACTAAAATCTCAAGATAATAAAGTGTTCATCCTTAGTAGCACCGTTGCCAAGACTTGTCGTTTCGAAGCATCTCGTGATGATCGGGTGTGATAGAATCAACAAGTGCATACAACGGGTGCAAGCCGCTTTGCACATGCGGATACTAAGGTGGCCTTGACGAGCCTAGCATGTACGTGACATGGTCTCGGAACACGTGATACCGAAAGGTAGAGCATGAATCATATAATTGATATGATGAACACTTTGAGTGTTCGCTATTGAAATTACACCTTGTCTCGTGATGATCGGACTATGGTGTGGTGGATTTGGTTCGTGTGATCACTAAGACAATGCGAGGGATATTGTTTTGAGTGGGAGTTCACCTAGATTTTTAATTATGTTGAATTAAAATTTGAACTCAATTTGTCATAAACTTAGTCTAAACTATTGCAAATATATGTTGTAGAGATGGCGTCGTGCTGTCGGATTCAAGAGGAGCTACTACTTCCGCTGCCCGCTGGAACGGGGAGGTGGACGTCGTCTTCATCAACAACCGAACGTGTGACCGAGTACGGAGGTGCTGCCCGTTCATGGCGCCGGAACCGATCGTGATCAAGATCTTCTACGCGCTTTTGCAAGCGGCAAGTGAACGTCTACCGCAGCAACAAGAGCCTCATCTTGTAGGCTTTGGAATCTCTTCAAGGGTGAGACTCGATACCCCCTCGTTGCTACCGTCTTCTAGATTGCATCTTGGCTTGGATTGCGTGTTCGCGGTAGGAAAATTTTTGTTTTCTATGCAACGTTATCCTACAAATAACATCCACACATAGGCTCACCATATACAGCTCAGGGAGCACCCATGTAACCTCCCAATACATCATATACACCAGACATACAAGAGTAAGGGTTTTACCTCCACAGACAGAGCCCTGAATCTGGGTACATCACCATGTGATTTGTGCCCAATCCCAAATAAGCCACCCTAGGCATCTGTCGTGATCAAAACCACGACATTCCACTCTGCAGAAACTCGAGCGCACTGAACTAGTCTTTGGTACAATAAATACAAATCGAACATGCAGAATCAAGTATCCACTCATCATTACCAGAAACACATCACAAAAACACAACTAAGCAATCACCATCAGAATTATCAGTCGAAATAACAGTAGCCTTGCCATCTCCTTCAAATTTGTTTTTTTGGCTAGTAATTAACCATTTCTTTTATCCGAATTCTGCAGCTTGCAACAATCATCAATATTGTGATTAGTTTTATTACAGTACCTGATGAACTTATCTCGTCCATTGGACTTGCTCTCGTCTATGTTGTTATTGTAGTTGTTGATGTTTCTTTGCTCGGTCCTGCCTCCAACTTCCAGTGCTTCTGCCTTTAGTGATGAACCCTTTGCATGCAAAGTACTTTTCAGCTTTTCCCTCTGCTTGAGGGCCTCATGAACTTTGGCAATAGTTAGTGTATCACAACTTAATATTATGGTGTCTCGATTTATTTAAAGGAACTAGGCAGTAAGACTAACATTAGAAGAGTGAGATCTTCATCATCATATTTTACCTCCATGGACAACAAGATAGATACGATCTCCCTAAAGATTGATAAGTGATTCATCACCAACACACCTTCTTGCAACTTGTGCAAGAACAACTTCATATTCACATGCATCTTACTAGTTAGATTCTTTTTCATGTAGATCGTATTAGTTTCTTCCACATGTTTGTTGCAGATTTCTCCAGCAATACTTCCTACAAAATATTATTTGATAGATGAAGCTAAATCAAAGACAAGGCCTTACGGTCCTTTCGAGTTTCCTCATCGATCCATGTCAGCGGATCTTTCTTGCCAAATCCATCGAGCGCTTCATCTAGATCAAAAGTTTGGGCAAGAATCGCTCTCATCTTCACTTGCCACAAGGAGAACCTTGTGGTGTAGTCCAGTGATACGTCTCCAACGTATCTATAATTTCTTATGTTCCATGCTAGTTTTATGACAATACCTACATGTTTTGCTCATACTTTATATCATTTTTATGCATTTTCCGGGACTAACCTATTAACAAGATGCCGAAGAGCCAGTTCCTGTTTTCTGCTGTTTTTGGTTTCAGAAATTCTACACAGGAAATATTCTCGGAATTTGACGAAACAAAAGCCAAACCTCCTATTTTTCCGAGGGACACACGGAGCCAGAAGGGCAAGCCAGGGGGAGGCCCACGGCCTCCACACCATAGGCCGGCGCTGTTGGAGATATGCCCAAGAGGCAATAATAAAATGGTTATTATAATATATCTTTATGTTTATGATAATGTTTACATACCATGCTATAATTGTATTAACCGAAACATTGATACATGTGTGTTATGTGAACAACAAGGAGTCCCTAGTAAACCTCTTGTATAACTAGCTTGTTGATTAATAGATGATCATGGTTTCGTGATCATGAACATTGGATGTTATTAATAACAAGGTTATGTCATTAATGAATGATGTAATGGACACACCCAATTAAGCGTAGCATAAGATCACATCATTAAGTTCATTTGCTATAAGCTTTCGATACATAGTTACCTAGTCCTTCTACCATGAGATCATGTAAATCACTTATGCTGGAAGGGTACTTTGATTACATCAAACGCCACTGCATAAAATGGGTGGTTATAAAGGTGGGATTAGGTATTCGGAAAGTATGAGTTGAGGCATATGGATCAACAGTGGGATTTGTCCATCCCGATGACGGATAGATATACTCTGGCCCTCTCGGTGGAATGTCGTCTAATTAGCTTGCAAGCATATGAATAAGTTCATAAGAGACCACATACCACGGTACGAGTAAAGAGTACTTGTCATAAGACGAGGTTGAACAAGGTATAGAGATACCGATGATCAAACCTCGGACAAGTAGAATATCGCGTGACAAAGGGAATCGGTATCGTATGTGAATGGTTCATTCGATCACTAAGTCATCGTTGAATATGTGGGAGCCATTATGGATCTCCAGATCCCGCTATTGGTTATTGGTCGGAGAGAGGTCTCAACCATGTCTACATAGTTCGCGAACCGTAGGGTGACACACTTAAGGTTTGATGTCGTTTAAGTAGATATGGAATATGGAATGGAGTTCGAACTTTTGTTCGGAGTCTTGGATAGGATCCAGGACATCACGAGGAGTTCCGGAATGGTCCGGAGAATAAGATTCATATATAGGAAGTCATTTTACAAGTTTGAAAATGATCCGGTGCATTTATGGAAGGTTCTAGAAGGTTCTAGAAAAGTCCGGAAGAAATCACTATGGAAGGTGGAGTCCCGGAGGGACTCCACTAACTAGGCCGGCCAACCCTAAGGGGGAGGAGTCCCAGGTGGGCTCCACCTAAGGTGGCCGGCCACCCCACCTAAAGGAAAGGTGGGAGTCCCACCTTGGGTAGGACTCCTTCCTTGAGTAGGTTTCCCACCTATGGGAGGTTTTATTGTTGGGGTCTTATTCGAAGACTTGGACTACAACTCTTGGGGATTTCCACCTATATAATGAGGAGGAGAGGGAGGGGGCAGCCCACTCTTGGCCGCACCACCTAGGGCCCCCATGGCCGGCGCCCTACCCCTCTCTCTCTCCCCAAACCCTAGCGCCCCTCCTCCACATACTACTCCCGCAGCGCATAGGCGAAGCCCTGCCGGAGTTCTCCACCACCACCGCCACCACGCCGTCGTGCTGCTGGGATTCCGAGGAGGATCTACTACTTCCGCTGCCCGCTGGAACGGGGAGAAGGACGTCTTCATCAACACCGAACGTGTGACCGAGTACGGAGGTGCTGCCCGATTGTGGCACCGTCAAGATCTTCTACGCGCTTTTGAAAGTGGCAAGTGATCATCTTCTGCAACAACGAGATATAATCTCGTAGGCTTTGGAAATCTTCAAGGGTTAGTCTCGTTCATCCCCTCGTTGCTACCGTCCTCTAGATTGCATCTTGGCTTGGATTGCGTTCTCGCGGTTGGAATTTTTTTGTTTTCTATGCTACGAATCCCATCAGTTGTATCAAAGCCAGGTCTATGCATAGATTGGTTGCACGAGTAGAACACAATTGTTTTTGGCGTTGATGCTTTGTTGTCTTTAGTTCGAGTACTTTGCATCTTTGTGGCATGGTGGGATGAAGCGGCTCGGGCTAACTTTACATGACCGCGTTCATGAGACTTGCTCCACGTTCGACATGCAACTTGTATTGCATAAGTGGCTTTGCGGGTGTCTGTCTCTCCCACCATAGTGAAGATTCAATTTACTCTTTCTATTGACAACACTAGTATCACCGTTGTGGTTCATGTTCGTACGTAGATTGGATCTTACTCGAAAACCCTAAACCATGTAAAATATGCAAACCAAATTAGAGACGTCTAACTTGTTTTTGCAGGGTTTGGTGATGTGATATGGCCATGATGTGATGATGAATATGTATGAGATGATCATTATTGTATTGTGGCAACCGGCAGGAGCCTTATGGTTGTCTTTAAATTTCATGTTGAGTAGTTTTTCAAAGTAGTTGTAATAGTTGCTACATGAGGTGAACAACCATGAAGACGGCGCCATGGACCTTGACGCTACGCCGACGATGATGGAGATCATGCCCGTTGATGATGGAGATCATGTCCGTGCTTTGGAGATGAAGATCGAAGGCGCAAAGACTAAAGGGCCATATCATATCACATATGAATTGCATGTGATGTTAATCCTTTATGCATCTTATTTTGCTTAGAGCACGACGGTAGCATTATAAGATGATCCCTCACATTAATATCAAGATAATAAAGTGTTCTCCCCTCGTATGCACCGTTGATATAGTTCGTTGTTTTCAAAGCATCTCGTGATGATCGGATGTGATAGACTCAACGATTACATACAACGGGTGTAAGCCATGTTTGCACACGCGGAATACTTGGGTTTGCTTGACGAGCTTAGCATGTACAGACATGGCCTCGGGACACAGGAAACCGAAAGGTTGAACACGAGTCATATGGATGATATGATCAATATGTTGATGTTCACTATTGAAGCTAAATCGTCTCACGTGATGATCGGTTTTGGTGTAGTGGATTTGGATCGTGTACCACTTAACAACTATGAGGGATGTTGTATTAAGTGGGAGTTCATTAGTAATTAGATTAAAACATGAACTAATTATCATAAACATAGTATGAGTAGTATTTTGAATTAATTTGTAGTATTGGCATCCGTTTTCTACCAAGCGCTAGTCTTGTTATTGAGATAGAAATACTGTTAAAATCCGAAAATAAACTTTATGGACTGGTACCGTATTGTTAAAGAATCAAGAAATGATTAAGTCCTATTGCAAACTTTTAGTAAACCTCACATTGTTGATTCAAAGAAGTATGGTTTCAATTAGTACCTAAAGTTATCTTGTCTCCGTGAAACTTGAAGTTCAAATCTGTTTGAAAAGTAAGGAGCTGAAAATTTAGTTTTCAGAAATAATCAAGGTATGAGATATATGTGATATCTAAGACCTTATTGCAAGATGATAGAATATAATTTGGTGAGGCTACATAAACTCATAAGTTTTATGGGAATGTACGAAGGTTGAATGTAACATCCCAAGTGAGCTACCCTTTTAGTTTTGCAAGTTTGTGCATCATATTGCATTCATGCATCTCATCATGTCATTTTTGGGTCTTATAAAAACTGCATTTGGTTTTATTTTACCTTTCATCTTTTGTGTGTTGTTTTCTATCTCTCTTGTTTTACCTCTTATCTCACTTGAGATGTTCCAACCTTCAAGCCTACCTATCCTATTCCTAATACTTGACCACTTTCAGAAAAGGTCATGCCAAAACTTCCATTCTTATGGGTTACTATTATACCCCTTTCATATATCTTCTATTTTATAATTAATCAATATAATAAATATTTTTGCAATGGAAAATGGTTTTGTTTTGGTTACATATAAAACAACATTGCATACAGATTATTTTACCAATCTCTCTCTTCTCTTTTTCCACATTCAGTTTTGCTAAAAAATATGGTTCGGTCAAAAATCTGAGAAGTTTTGGAAGTAAAGGGAAAAAGAAAACAAAGCTAACCTATCTACTCTAACCAGCCCAGCCATTACCTGTTGACCGAGCGAGGAGTCCTCTGTTTTCCTCCAGCACGTGAACAAGGATGAGGAAAGCGTGAGCATCTCCTTCCCTTTCCTTTTCCCTTTCTCCTCAATTGAACCAGAGCAAAACCCTAGGCTCCCTCTTCCCCTTGTGCCGCCGCTGCCTCCTCTGCTCCTCCAAGCGCCCAGCCAGAACCACATCCGAGAGCCACCAAAAGTTTCGCCGGAGAAGACCAAGACCGCGCCGTCGAACCAAACCGCTGCGTCGCCGTCCGAGCACGGGGATGGAGCCGCCGTGGCGCCCTCTCCCTCCTCGCTGAACCGGAGCTGGAGCTGCTCGAGAACGTCGCCGCCGCCAAGACGTACCTGGAGCGCCGCCGTGCACGCCGACGACCTCCGCTTCGCCCCGCTGTCGTCTCCATCCTCCCCAACCTTCTCCCTTGACGTGGTGAGCCTCCTCCTGAGTTCCATGTTGTTCCCCGTTCTTCTCTTTCACTTTCTCGGACTGACGCCGTCGTCCGTGTTCGATTCCGCTGTTCGCCGCTGCAGCTCGCCGTGTGTGCTGCCAGAGCCTCAACAGCGTCATCTTGGTCGGGCTTCGTCTGGTTTCTTTCAAAGGGCTGAGCCCCTCTTCAGTCATCAGTTAATCTAGCAGTTCGCCTGTTCCATCTGCACCTAAGGTGAGGCTTAAGTTCGTTCGTTGTACCAGCACGCAAGGCATCCTTTTTCTGTACGTACTGAATCAGGTTCAGTTAGCTGCTGTCGTTTATTCAGTTAGCCTTTAGTTAGTTTTACCCTGCTGTTACCCTGTAGTACCTAATCGTGCTGCAGCTCCACTTTGCTGGTGTCGCTGTTTTGGTTATCTCAGTATTACAGATGTTCAGTCTTTTCTACTTCCAAGCAGCCAAACTTCAGATCCCACGAACGCTGTCCAGTTTCGTTGACACTTCTTTTACCTGTAAACTGTAGCTATGGCTGTAGTTTTTCCTCCAAGTTATCTGTAGCTTTCAACCCAAACACCAGACCAATTGGTCTGTGCTTGGTCGATCCAGCTACTCCTGGGATTGCTTCCCATCTCTCTGTTTCAAGTATAAAAACATCACTTCGTTTTACTCTTTTGTTCTCTGTTTTGGTCAACCGTGTGTAGTTTCAGTTAAGACTGTTAATAAGTTCAGTTAACATGGCTGTAACAATTCCTGATATCTTTCCTGTAGCTTTTCAAAACCATCGAGCCACCACACTGACTAGTGCCTTGCACCAACCTGGAGACCCATCTTCTGATACGTTTGCTCTGTTTTGAAAGAATCAAATTGGTGCTAAATATAAATGCTTTTCTTAAGTATTAAAACTTGCAAATAGCATATCTCCACTTCTATAACTCTGTTTGCAACAAACTTTATATTAGTTTGTATTGGAAAAATGCAAGGTATCCAAATATTAACTTGTCATGCATCATTGGCATCATCCATGCATCGTCCTAATTAAAAATGCAATTAGAACTAAATGTTATGTGAGGGTTACTTTCTTATTTTCTTGTTGTTTGCAAGTGCCCCACTTAAAATTGCTATGCATGAAACCTATTGCACATCATGCATCATATTGTGCATTGCATTTCCTTTATTGATTGTGTACTCTCTCTCTGTATGTGTTCTTGGTTTTTCTCGTTAGACGCCGGTATCGAGGAGTACGGCGAGAGTACGACTACTACCACGAGGAGGATCGTGCCGGGTTCTCTTCTTCGACTTGACGAGCGAGCACTTTTCCCTGCTACCTATTTTCTGCTTTTGCCTCTTTACCTTACTGCTATCCTGGTGTGCCGTTCTTGTTACGTATCCTATCGCATGTCACCTATTGCAAGCCATAGACCCATACATATGTCCTACAGATATTGTTTGGTTACAGGGTCAGCCATGCGAGTCGTAGGCTTGCTTAGTACCGTTGTTATATGTTGTTACTATTATCGTTATCGCCACTGTTATCTAGTTGGGTTATATCTGTTGGGGGGTTCCGAGATACATGGTTATGGTTATATCTGTTCGATAAGATCACACCTTACTTATTCATGCTAATAATAAAATTGTTAAGTAGAGGCATCGGTGGGTCAGCTGATTTTTCGTTTTGAACACGGCTCACTTGTGTCCACTAATATCTTAGGATCCGGAGTTCTTGTTATCTGATCCAAGACTGAGCGCACTAACCATACGTGGGGTTCGAGTGGGGCCTCCTCGACCAATTCCTGAACTGTTTCCATTGTCCAAGTGCCACAATTAGTTTTGGTGTGTTTACTCTTTTATCGCGTGCATGCCAGCATGTTACTTCTTTACTTTGGGAAGCCCTTGGGTGCCTTGTATCCCTTGTTTCTGGTATGCACGTATAGGTTGCGGCTGCGCGTTTATCGCATGCTTGAAGCGGGTCATTCGCCCCGGTGTGTGTTTTGACCCTCGGAAGCCGTTCTCGCAAACTGACTAGGTCCAGTCTCGGAGACTCGGCCGAACTCAGTAACGGGTTTAACTTAGTTAGGTGGCTCTTGGACTTGGTATGTGGTGAAGGGAGAGGTAGTGTCGTGACACTCGCTTTGATCCGGTAGGGTTGATCGAGCGTATGAGACCGGTGAGTGCACCCTGCGAGGGTTACAATCTTTTCGAAAAGCCGTGTCCGCGGTTATGGACGACTTGGAGAAGTGTTACTTGATCATAGACAACTTTCACCCTTTATCCGCTAATTAACTTGCGTAGTAATTAGCGAACTGTAATAAAAGCTGGTTAAAGCCGTAAACCGTGTGAGTGCCTTTGCATCTTCTTCCTATAGCATGTAGAAGGGGGAATGCATCGGATGAGTTATGTATGCAGAGTTTTAGAACTGCTAGATGCACGCTCTCTTATCTATATCTTGTACACGGAAAGTTGAGAGTGTCTCTATATGTTATAGTGCAAGCTTTGCTGCCGCTAAACCCACCATATAGCCGGCGAGCGCAGCCAATATTCTAAGTCTCGCTGGGTACGCGCCTTGGTACTCACCCTCGCTTTTCCTCTCTTTTCAGCAACCAGTTGGCCCGATGTTTGCAGGTACGGCGGGTTTTGAGTATCCACCTGGACACTACTTTGTGGACTACGGCGGGGACGACTACGTCGAGTAGAGAGGACGCTCCTAAGGCGGCGACTCGGGGCTTGCTGGATATGGATCCGCTCGCTTTATTTATGGACTCTTAGTCCCATTTGCATCTTGTACGTACTCGGACGTATATTCGCTTCCGCATGATGTATTGATGTATTGTTGGGACATGTGTCCTACGAGTGTTATTTGCTATCTTGCTCTATGAGCGTTGCTATATACTTATTTAACTCTTTTGTGTCGTAGAGTTAATGTTGTGATATCATACGTGATGCTATGCCCTTGTAACACTGTGCACCGTGCGTGTTTCATATCGAGTGCACGGGAAGGCGAGACACCTAGGCCTGGATGCGTGTACGCGAGGGGCACTAGTTCCGCGTCCGTATTCCTACTCCTAGGGTCAACAGCTTGGTACTCCGACACGGATACGTATTCACGAGGGGTACTAGTTCCGTGATGCGTATCTAACTTCGGGGGCCGACAGACTTGGTATCAGAGCATGGACTGCCTTTTAGGAGCCCTTGCAGCGGACGTAGTCGTGTCTAGAACTAATACTTTAGTAGCTATATAGGAAAACTTTATGCGCGAGAGTAGGAATTCTTTTTTTTACTTCTTACCCCACCCACCCACCCTCTGGTAAGGAAGTGTAACGAATTTTACTCTCCTCTTACCTAAATTTCATCTAGGATTTCACGTCTTCGGGCTTCCGTAGTACCATAGATTGTTGTGTGGTTTTGTGTTGAGAAAAATGTTGCTTCGATCCAATTCCTTTGTTACTTCATCAGTCATGTTTCCGTTGAAACTCTTTTCTAGCTTGTTGGCATAATCATGTTAACTGGTTGTTGTTTCCGGTGCTAATATCGAGTTCTTTTCTTCTACGGAGTTGTTCCTATCAAGTTCATGTTTGTGTTGTTCACCTTCCAATAAACATAACTTGGGTCGTGTTGACACTTGCCAATGTTAAAATTTCAGCATAGCTACATACCACTGTCTTGCGAGATTTGTGAAGTATTGTTTTGCTATCGTTCTAATCTTCAATATGTTATGGCTAGCTCTTGTGTACTTGAATTCTTGTACCTTGATGATATCTATGTCATATTCATGTTTCTATATTCCAAGTCGCCATTCTTCTAATGTACTTATGTTGGATTTTTATCCTACTTGTACTAATTTGCAATCTTGATGTTTGTCATCAGGATGCCTCCAAGGCGCGCACCTCCGCCTCCTCCACCTCCACCTCTGGAAATTGGGCAAGCTCTGCTGAATGTGACTCAGATTCTAGCGCAGTTGGCCCAGAACCAGGCGCAAAACAATGAAGGGAATGGCCGGGTCACTATCAGAGAGTTCCTTAATCTCAACCCGCGCACCTTCGACACTCCTCTGAAGCCACTAGATGCAGATGATTGGCTGCGTGAGATGAACCGCACCCTCAACACTGCGCGTGTAGCCCCAGCAGACAGAGTTTCCTTTGTGACCTTCCTCTTGAGAGGTGAGTCTGCTGCGTGGTGGGACAGCTACCTGGAGAGGAGAGATCCAGATGTTGAGACTGGTTGGGATGAGTTCCAGGCGCTTTTCAGGCGTCATCACATTCGTGATGGTGCCATGGACAAGATGCGCGAGGAGTTTCGTAGGCTCACACAGGCTGATATGGATGTGGAAACCTACAGCAGAGCCTTCACCAACCTTGCTCGCTATGCAGGTGATGAGATCTCCACCGATGAGAGGAAGCAAGACAAGTTTCGCAGAGGCCTCAACCCTACAGTCAAGTTCGCTATCAACTCCGATCAAGTGCGAAACTTCGATGAGCTTGTTGATACGGACTATCAAGGTCGAGGCTCGGTAGACAAGAGTTTGAGCGATCAAGGAAGCACTCTCGTGACAATGGCTCTTCTTCGACACCGGCTATGCCACCTCGGAAGCGCGAGTTTGGTTTCCGACACCTTGCTCCACCGGCTCCACGGTCTTTCCACTCGAGACCGCTCGGGTTTGCTCCCCGCCCACCCACCCCTCGGTTGCTCACAGGCCAGCACAGTTTCAGCACAGGCCAGCTTTCGCTCCTCAGCAGCACGGAGGTTTTGTTCAGCAGCAGAGGCTAGCTTTTGGTCCTCCTCAGAGACAGTTTGCTCCCCGTCTTTCTTCCGTGACTTGCTACTCTTGTGGTCAGCCTGGACACACTTCCCGTACTTGTTCTCAGAGGCAGCAACTTCCACCACCACCACCTCGTCCTTCCTCGACCCAGACAATGGTGCGTGCTCCTTCTACAGGCAAGGCTTTCAACTATAACAATAAGCCTAGATCTGCCACTGTCAACAACATCACCGCAGAGGAAGCTGAGAAGGCATCAGACGTTGTGCTTGGTACCTTACTTGTGAACTCTTTTCCTGCTAAAGTTTTGTTTGATACTGGTGCATCACATTCTTTCATGTCAGAAAAGTTTGCTCAAATGCAAAGTTTGCCTCTTGAACCTTTGGAAAACGGTCTCACAGTTAAATCCCCTGGAGCGCACATGAAAGCTTCGGAGATAAGCGTTGGCAACCAAATTCTTATCGGAGGCTATGTCTTTCATGCTTCACTCATAATTCTTTGCAGTTCTGGCATTGATGTGATCCTTGGCATGAATTGGTTGAAAGCTAACAAGGCAAAGATTGATTGTGCCACAAAGTCTGTCACTCTTGTTCATCCTTCCGCCGAGATAGTCTATTCTCCAACTTCTTCAACAGTGCAAGTGTTCTCTATTGAAGCAAATCCTCTACCTTCAATTGAAGATGTTCCGGTGGTTTGTGACTTCCCCGATGTCTTTCCAAATGAGCTTCCAGGAATGCCACCTGACAGAGCTGTTGAGTTTGTCATTGAGCTAGAACTCGGTACGACTCCTATCTCCAAGAGGCCTTACAAGATGGGTCCAAATGAGTT
This sequence comes from Lolium rigidum, assembly GCF_022539505.1. Taxonomy (NCBI): domain Eukaryota; kingdom Viridiplantae; phylum Streptophyta; class Magnoliopsida; order Poales; family Poaceae; genus Lolium; species Lolium rigidum. The sequence goes on from NC_061514.1 coordinate 318,231,898, forward strand.
AGCTGAACTCAAGAAACAACTTGATGAGTTGGAAAAGCTTGGTTTCATTCAACCTAGCACTTCCCCGTGGGGTTGCCCCACCATCTTTGTCAAGAAGAAGGATAAAACTGATCGCTTGGTGGTTGACTACCGCCCTCTGAATGAGAAGACGATCAAGAATAAATATCCTCTTCCTCGCATCATTGATCTCTTCGACCAACTTGCGGGTGCCGTTGTGTTCTCTAAGATGGACTTGAGAAGCGGCTATCACCAAATAAAAATCCGCAAGGAGGATATTCCAAAAACAGCTTTCACCACTCGCTATGGCTTGTATGAGTACACAGTCATGTCCTTTGGCCTCACTAATGCTCCAGCAACGTTCTCTCGCCTCATGAACTCGGTCTTCATGGAGTATCTTGACAAGTTTGTGGTGGTCTACCTTGATGATATTCTTGTCTATTCCAAGTCTAATGAAGAACATGAAGAGCATCTTCGCCTCGTCCTCACCAAGCTCCGCGAGCATCGCCTTTATGCCAAGTTCTCCAAGTGCGAGTTTTGGCTTCCAGAAGTCGTCTATCTTGGGCATGTCATTTCCGCAAAAGGCATAGCCGTCAATCTGAAAGCTTGATCAAGGCAATTGTTGAATGGCTTCCTCCAAAGAATGTCAAGCAAGTGAGAAGCTTCCTCGGCTTGGCTAGTTATTGCCGCCGCTTTGTTGAGAACTTCTCCAAAATTGCCAAGCCTCTCACGGATCTTCTGAAGAAAGACAAGAAGTTCCTTTGGACTCCGATGTGTCAAGAAAGCTTTGAACTCCTGAAACAGAAACTCACTTCAACTCCAGTTCTTGTTGCTCCAGATACTTCCAAGCCTTTCCAGATATTCTGTGATGCCTCTCTTCAAGGATTGGGTGCAGTTCTCATGCAAGAACGTCAAGTTGTGGCGTATGCTTCTCGTCAGTTGCGCAAGCATGAGTTGAACTATCCCACTCATGATCTTGAGCTTGCAGCGGTTATACATGCTTTGACAACTTGGCGTCCCTATTTGTTGGGCAACCGTTGTGAAATCTTCACTGACCACAAAAGTCTCAAATACATCTTCACTCAACCAAACTTGAATATGCGTCAAACGAGATGGATGGAGACCATCAAAGACTTTGACTTGTCTATCTCCTACACTCCTGGCAAAGCAAATGTGATGGCTGATGCGCTGAGTCGCAAGGAGTATTGCAATAATCTCATGGTTAAAGAAGCACAACCTCTTCTTCATGAAGAATTCCAGAAGTTGAATCTTCAAATCGTTCCCCAAGGTTTTGTTGCAACCTTGGTAGTTGAGCCTACACTTGAAGAAAAGATAAGAAAGGCACAGTTGGGTGATGCCTTAATCGAGAAAATCAAGGAGAATATGCATCAATCAAAGTACAAGGCTTTCTCTCTTGATGATCAAGGCACTCGTGTTCTTTGAAGGGCGCATGGTCGTTCCTAAAGTCGAAAGCTTGCGAGCGTTGATAATGAAAGAAGCTCATGATACTCCCTTGTCTATCCATCCTGGAAGCACCAAAATGTATCACGATCTAAGGTCAACATTCTGGTGGACAAGAATGAAGCGCGAGATAGCAAAGTATGTCTCCGAATGTGATGTTTGCCGCCGAGTCAAAGCTGAATGTAAAAGACCGGCCGGTGTTCTCCAACCCTTGAAAGTTCCGGAGTGGAAATGGGATAAAGTCGAGATGGACTTCGTCACTGGCCTTCCAAAGTCCCGCAAGGGCAATGATGCAATCTTCGTTGTGATTGACCGCCTCTCTAAGGTTGCTCACTTCCTTCCTGTCAAAGAGACAATCTCTGCTAGTCAGTTGGCTGAGCTCTACACCACTAGAATTGTCTCTCTTCATGGTGTTCCCTTGGAAATAAGCTCTGATCGTGGAAGCATCTTCACTTCTAGATTTTGGGCAAGCTTTCAGAAAGCTATGGGAACAACTCTTCTGTTCAGCACGGCTTATCACCCTCAAACTAGTGGACAAGTTGAAAGGGTAAATCAAATCCTTGAAGATATGCTTCGTGCTTGTGTGATCTCCTTTGGCATGAAATGGGAAGAATGTCTTCCATATGCTTGAGTTCTCCTACAACAACGGCTATCAATCCGAGTCTTGGCATGGCACCATTTGAAGTTCGAGTATGGTCGCAAGTGCGAACGCCTCTAAACCGGTCGGGTCCTGGTGAAAGGAAACTCTTTGGTCCCGACATTGTCAAAGAAGTCGAAGAACAAGTCGAATCATTCGTGACAATCCGAAGATAGCTCGGCCTCGTGAGAAAAGCTATTATGATAGCAAGCACCGTGATATGGTATATAAGCCTGATGATCTGGCTTACCTCCGTGTGACTCCCATGAGGGGTACACATCGCTTCGGTATCAAGGGCAAGTTGGCTCCAAGATACATTGGTCCTTTCAAGGTTCTTGCAAGGCGTGGTCAAGTTTCCTACTTGTTAGAGCTTCCACCAAATCTCTCCAAAGTGCACGATGTGTTCCACGTGTCACAGCTCAAACAATGTTTCAAAGATCCAGGCCGTGCAGTTGACCACGAGTCTATTGACCTTCAAGAGGATCTTTCCTATCGTGAGCATCCAGTGCGCATTCTTGATGAAGCTGAAAGGAAGACGAGGAACAATTCTGTCAAGTTTCTCAAGGTCCTTTGGTCTAATCATTCCGAGAAAGAAGCAACTTGGGAACGCGAAGATCTTCTCAGATCCGAGTATCCCGCTCTCTTCACATCTCCTTAGGAATCTCGGGCGCGATTCCTTCAAGGGGGGGCGAGTTGTAACATCCCAAGTGAGCTACCCTTTTAGTTTTGCAAGTTTGTGCATCATATTGCATTCATGCATCTCATCATGTCATTTTTGGGTCTTATAAAAACTGCATTTGGTTTTATTTTACCTTTCATCTTTTGTGTGTTGTTTTCTATCTCTCTTGTTTTACCTCTTATCTCACTTGAGATGTTCCAACCTTCAAGCCTACCTATCCTATTCCTAATACTTGACCACTTTCAGAAAAGGTCATGCCAAAACTTCCATTCTTATGGGTTACTATTATACCCCTTTCATATATCTTCTATTTTATAATTAATCAATATAATAAATATTTTTGCAATGGAAAATGGTTTTGTTTTGGTTACATATAAAACAACATTGCATACAGATTATTTTACCAATCTCTCTCTTCTCTTTTTCCACATTCAGTTTTGCTAAAAAATATGGTTCGGTCAAAAATCTGAGAAGTTTTGGAAGTAAAGGGGAAAAAGAAAACAAAGCTAACCTATCTACTCTAACCAGCCCAGCCATTACCTGTTGACCGAGCGAGGAGTCCTCTGTTTTCCTCCAGCACGTGAACAAGGATGAGGAAAGCGTGAGCATCTCCTTCCCTTTCCTTTTCCCTTTCTCCTCAATTGAACCAGAGCAAAACCCTAGGCTCCCTCTTCCCCTTGTGCCGCCGCTGCCTCCTCTCGCTCCTCCAAGCGCCCAGCCAGAACCACATCCGAGAGCCACCAAAAGTTTCGCCGGAGAAGACCAAGACCGCGCCGTCGAACCAAACCGCTGCGTCGCCGTCCGAGCACGGGGATGGAGCCGCCGTGGCGCCCTCTCCCTCCTCGCTGAACCGGAGCTGGAGCTGCTCGAGAACGTCGCCGCCGCCAAGACGTACCTGGAGCGCCGCCGTGCACGCCGACGACCTCCGCTTCGCCCCGCTGTCGTCTCCATCCTCCCCAACCTTCTCCCTTGACGTGGTGAGCCTCCTCCTGAGTTCCATGTTGTTCCCCGTTCTTCTCTTTCACTTTCTCGGACTGACGCCGTCGTCCGTGTTCGATTCCGCTGTTCGCCGCTGCAGCTCGCCGTGTGTGCTGCCAGAGCCTCAACAGCGTCATCTTGGTCGGGCTTCGTCTGGTTTCTTTCAAAGGGCTGAGCCCCTCTTCAGTCATCAGTTAATCTAGCAGTTCGCCTGTTCCATCTGCACCTAAGGTGAGGCTTAAGTTCGTTCGTTGTACCAGCACGCAAGGCATCCTTTTTCTGTACGTACTGAATCAGGTTCAGTTAGCTGCTGTCGTTTATTCAGTTAGCCTTTAGTTAGTTTTACCCTGCTGTTACCCTGTAGTACCTAATCGTGCTGCAGCTCCACTTTGCTGGTGTCGCTGTTTTGGTTATCTCAGTATTACAGATGTTCAGTCTTTTCTACTTCCAAGCAGCCAAACTTCAGATCCCACGAACGCTGTCCAGTTTCGTTGACACTTCTTTTACCTGTAAACTGTAGCTATGGCTGTAGTTTTTCCTCCAAGTTATCTGTAGCTTTCAACCCAAACACCAGACCAATTGGTCTGTGCTTGGTCGATCCAGCTACTCCTGGGATTGCTTCCCATCTCTCTGTTTCAAGTATAAAAACATCACTTCGTTTTACTCTTTTGTTCTCTGTTTTGGTCAACCGTGTGTAGTTTCAGTTAAGACTGTTAATAAGTTCAGTTAACATGGCTGTAACAATTCCTGATATCTTTCCTGTAGCTTTTCAAAACCATCGAGCCACCACACTGACTAGTGCCTTGCACCAACCTGGAGACCCATCTTCTGATACGTTTGCTCTGTTTTGAAAGAATCAAATTGGTGCTAAATATAAATGCTTTTCTTAAGTATTAAAACTTGCAAATAGCATATCTCCACTTCTATAACTCTGTTTGCAACAAACTTTATATTAGTTTGTATTGGAAAAATGCAAGGTATCCAAATATTAACTTGTCATGCATCATTGGCATCATCCATGCATCGTCCTAATTAAAAATGCAATTAGAACTAAATGTTATGTGAGGGTTACTTTCTTATTTTCTTGTTGTTTGCAAGTGCCCCACTTAAAATTGCTATGCATGAAACCTATTGCACATCATGCATCATATTGTGCATTGCATTTCCTTTATTGATTGTGTACTCTCTCTTGTATGTGTTCTTGGTTTTTCTCGTTAGACGCCGGTATCGAGGAGTACGGCGAGGAGTACGACTACTACCCTGAGGAGGATCGTGCCGGGTTCTCTTCTTCTGACTTGACAGGCGAGCACTTTTCCCTGCTACCTATTTTCTGCTTTTGCCTCTTTACCTTACTGCTATCCTGGTGTGCCGTTCTTGTTACGTATCCTATCGCATGTCACCTATTGCAAGCCATAGACCCATACATATGTCCTACGGATATTGTTTGGTTACGGGGTCGACCATGCGAGTCGTAGGCTTGCTTAGTACCGTTGTTATATGTTGTTACTATTATCGTTATCGCCATCGTTATCTAGTTGGGTTATATCTCGTTGGGGGTTCCGAGATACATGGTTATGGTTATATCTCGTTCGATAAGATCACACCTTACTTATTCATGCTAATAATAAAATTGTTAAGTAGAGGCATCGGTGGGTCAGCTGATTTTTCGTTTTGAACACGGCTCACTTGTGTCCACTAATATCTTAGGATCCGGAGTTCTTGTTATCTGATCCAAGACTGAGCGCACTAACCATACGTGGGGTTCAGTGGGGCCTCCTCGACCAATTCCTGAACTGTTTCCATTGTCCAAGTGCCACAATTAGTTTTGGTGTGTTTACTCTTTTATCGCGTGCATGCCAGCATGTTACTTCTTTACTTTGGGAAGCCCTTGGGTGCCTTGTATCCCTTGTTTCTGGTATGCACGTATAGGTTGCGGCCTGCGCGTTTATCGCATGCTGAAGCGGGTCATTCGCCCCAGTGTGTGTTTTGACCCTCGGAAGCCGTTCTCGCAAACAGCTAGGTCCGTCTCGGAGACTCGGCCGAACTCCGTAACGGGTTTAACTTAGTTAGGTGGCTCTTGGACTTGGTATGTGGTGAAGGGAGAGGTAGTGTCGTGACACTCTGCTTTGATCCAGTAGGGTTGATCGAGCGTATGAGACCGATGAGTGCACCCCTGCAGGTTACAATCTTTTCGAAAAGCCGTGTCCGCGGTTATGGACGACTTGGAGAAGTGTTACTTGATCATAGACAACTTTCACCCTTTATCTGCTAATTAACTTGCGTAGTAATTAGCAGAACTGTAATAAAAACTGGTTAAAACTGTAAACCGTGTGAGTGCCTTTGCATCTTCTTCCTATAGCATGTAGAAGGGGGAATGCATCGGATGAGTTATGTATGCAGAGTTTTAGAACTGCTAGATGCACGCTCTCTTATCTATATCTTGTACACGGAAAGTTGAGAGTGTCTCTATATGTTATAGTGCAAGCTTTGCTGCCGCTAAACCCACCATATAGCCGGCGAGCGCAGCCAATATTCTAAGTCTCGCTGGGTACGCGCCTTGGTACTCACCCTCGCTTTTCCTCTCTTTTCCGGCAACCGTTGGCCCGATGTTTGCAGGTACGGCAGGTTTTGAGTATCCACCTGGACACTACTTTGTGGACTACGCTGAGGACGACTACGTCGAGTAGAGAGGACGCTCCTAAGGCGACAGCACGGGGCTTGCTGGATATGGATCCGCCTGCTTTATTTATGGACTCTTAGTCCCATTTGCATCTTGTCTGTACTCAGACGTATATTCGCTTCCGCATGATGTATTGATGTATTGTTGGGACATGTGTCCTCTGAGTGTTATTTGCTATCTTGCTCTATGAGCGTTGCTATATACTTATTTAACTCTTTTGTGTCGTAGAGTTAATGTTGTGATATCATCTGTGATGCTATGCCCTTGTAACCTGTGCACCGTGCGTGTTTCATATCGAGTGCACAGGAAGGCGAGACACCTAGGCCTGGATGCGTGTACGCGAGGGGCACTAGTTCCGCGTCTGTATTCCTACTCCTAGGGTCAACAGCTTGGTACTCCGACACGGATACGTATTCACGAGGGGTACTAGTTCCGTGATGCGTATCTAACTTCGGGGGCCGACATTGAAGACGCAAGGCGTCCCAATCCTCCAACTATTGGGGCACTAACGATATTCGCATATCCATGAAGTGATCGTCCTTAGTATGCACCGTTGCTAAAGACTCGTCGTTTCGAATACTAAGGTATAGATTCTACGTGTGCATACAACGGGTGCAAGCCAGGTTTGCACATGCGAATACTGAGGTTAAACTTTACGAGCCTAGCATGTACAGACATGGTCTCGGAAAAGTCGTCATGATATGATGGATAAAGTTATGAGTGAAATTTTTCATCATATTACAAAGTTACTAATAGTGAAATCTGAAACACTTGTCATATGATGATCAACTTCAAAGTAAGAACCTCAAGGTTATTGGTATTTGACCAAAAAAACTAGAAGTTATTGAAGGTGAAGTGTTTTCTGAGAATGAGGAAAGCTAAAAGAGAAACTACAAAAGATATTTTGGCAGAAAGAAAGAAAATACTAGAAGGTCTAGCTCAGATGTATATAAATGATATACATGTTATGGATATATTCTTTGTTTTGGTCACATAATAAAATTCTTGGGTATTCGTACCACATTGGTTGGTATGAGATGTCATACAATACAACGCAATACAAGAATATGATGGCCTAAGTGACTAATAAATAATATGGTAATAATGCACGTCTGGAACATAATAAAGTGCTATCATGTTTGTCGTTGGTATTATTCTACCTAGCCCTTAGAATTTATAATGAAGAACTTAATAATTGTTATTTTGCTCTGGTCAAATGAAAACAATGAGTTGTTCAAATTATGACATTACTCCATGTACGATGAATAAGTTATTATAAATCTTAATGGTGAAACACACACACATAATACTGACGCTAAAATGCCATAAGGCAAATGATTTGAATTCCACTTATTTGTGGAACCGCCATTTAGGTCATGTTAGAAAGGAACGCATGAAGGAACTCCATGCAAATGGATTTTTGGAGTCATTTGATTTTTGAATCGTTTGGCGCTTGCAAATCTTTTTTAAAGAGAATGACTAAAATACCGTTCATAGGCCAAGAGTTGAACGGGCAACTAACTTAGTGAAAACATACATGATGATATATGTGGTTCACTGGGCATAGTTGTGTGCGGGAGATTCTTCTACTTTATGAAAACTTCCAACATTGAATTGAGTATATATATGTGGATATATTCGATAAGGAAGAAGTTTGAAACATTTGAATGGATTCAAATAGATTTTAGCATGAAGTGGAAATCATCGTAATAGAAAAGTCAAATATCTATGATTTGATCATTGGGAAAATATTTGAATTACGAGTTTTAGCAAACATCTAAGAGAATTATGAAATTGTTCTACAACTCACATTTCTAAGAGTATCATAGTGATGATATAGTATCCGAGAGATGTATACAAACCTTGTTGGGTTAATGATGAGATAAAAATAAAATGATGCCATTATATTTTTGTGGATTATGCTTAAGTGACTACCGCTTTTACACTAAATAGAGCATCATCATGATCCGTTGAAATGACACCATACAAGTTATGGCATGGGTATAAACCCTAATAGTCTTCTCTTTAAATTTTGGTCTAAGAGTTTACAACCAAAATCGGATGAATGTCTTTGTTGGTTATCCCAAAGTATTGATTGGGAATTCTTTCCACTATGGATACAAAGACAAAAGTGTTTGTCAATGTTTCTTATTTATTTCCAAGAAATTGTTTCTAGCGAAGTATTTGAGTGGGAGGACAATAGAACTTGATAAAGGTTTATGAACCTGAGCATAATGATCAGAGTAGCGCAGCATCGGAATTGGTTCCGGAAGCGGCCACGACAATCATGGCTCTCATGACTACAAAGTGCATGGAGATCAAAGTACACATTGAACCTTGTAGGTATGGTTTACTTTGTGATCAAATAAATGATTTGTGGACAAAGGATTGATTTTAAACAATGATAAACCAACTACAAACAAAGAAGTTATGATGGGCCCTGACTCCATTAAAATGGCTATACGCCATGAAATCCAAGATAGATGAATACTTTTTGAAAGTAAGTGGATCTATAAAATTGATGGACTTGGAAGAAATATCCTTGAAGAAGCTCAACTTGTCGAAAAGTTAATTTACGACAAAGTTCAAAGAGTTGACTACGATAAGATTAGATCTTCTGTAGCAATGCTTATAGTCTATGTGGATTATTCTAGTAATCACTACATATTTCTTTTATGAGATATGCTAGTAGGATGGCAAAATACATTACTTATCGAAGTGTGTATTAAAGGTGTATACAAGATATAACCAAGAGTTTTGCTGGTCCGTGGAATACTAGATAGGTATATAAACTTCAATTGGATAAAGTGAGTATCGCGGAGTTGGAATCTTCACCGGATGAAATAGTCAAAAAGTTTTTGATTTCATTAGAAACGATGAAGAGGCTTGCATTTGCAAGAAATTAAGTGGGAGCGCTGAGACATATTTATAATACTTTATGTAGATGACATATAGTTGGTTATAAATAATGTAATTGTATACTTGATTATAAAAGGTTTCATTGAGAATTAACTTCAATGAAAGGATATGGACTGAAACATATTTAGTGTCAAGATCTATGAAGATAGATTGAAACACATAATAAGTTTAAGTCAAAGTACATAGAATGGATATTGAAGTAGTTCAATATAGAAATATTAAGAAAATTTTCTTGTCATGTGAAGGTTTAACAAGACTTGAGTGTATCTGACACTCGATGAGTAAAAACACATGAGTGATTTTAGATCACGAATAATATGTACAAAATCAGATATCCTGTGCTCTAAAAAGTTAGGAGCATATACTAGAATGATTCATGTGATGATTATTGGACAACAGTAAAAATATCCTTGAGTACTTTAGAAGAACCAATGATATATATATTTTTTTTATATGGGGTAATGACAAACAAATCGCTGTAAGGTGTTACACCGATATTAGTTTGGTCACATATAAAAATAAAATTCAATCTCTAATTAGGCTAAAGTGTTGTTTAAAAGGTAGCACAATGAGCTAGAAATTGTCTTTGCTAGATTTAGAAGAATTCTAAATATTGTGACGGATTCTACAAACGAAGGCATAGTATGTCATTGTTTTGACAATGACTGAGGATGTTTAAGTCGAAGAGTTCTTTGAGAACTTGGTGTAGTTCCGATAGTGTCAGAACTTTGAAGCTATATTGTGTATGACAATATTAGTGACATATTTCAGACCGCGGAATTAAGGTTCCACCAGAAGACCAAACATATTTAATGCCGACTCATTTGGAAAATGAGTAAAGCATGAAGACGCAAATGAATTGCAAAATACATACGTTTCTGAGCGTGTCAGATCCGTTGACTAAAACCTCTCCCGTGAGCAAAACATGATAAAGCACCGGAAGGCCAAGGTGTTATATCTTTACAAATGTAAACTAGATTATTGACTCTAGTGCAAGTGGGAGACTCTTGGAGATATGCCCAAGAGACAATAATAAAATGGTTATTATAATATATCTTTGTGTTTATGATAATGTTTACATACCATGCTATAATTGTATTAACCGAAACATTGATACATGTGTGTTATGTGAACAACAAGGAGTCCCTAGTAAACCTCTTGTATAACTAGCTTGTTGATTAATAGATGATCATGGTTTCGTGATCATGAACATTGGATGTTATTAATAACAAGGTTATGTCATTAATGAATGATGTAATGGACACACCCAATTAAGCGTAGCATAAGATCACGTCATTAAGTTCATTTGCTATAAGCTTTCGATACATAGTTACCTAGTCCTTCTACCATGAGATCATGTAAATCACTTATGCTGGAAGGGTACTTTGATTACATCAAACGCCACTGCATAAATGGGTGGTTATAAAGGTGGGATTAGGTATTCGGAAAGTATGAGTTGAGGCATATGGATCAACAGTGGGATTTGTCCATCCCGATGACGGATAGATATACTCTGGCCCTCTCGGTGGAATGTCGTCTAATTAGCTTGCAAGCATATGAAAGGTTCATAAGAGACCACATACCACGGTACGAGTAAAGAGTACTTGTCATAAGACGAGGTTGAACAAGGTATAGAGATACCGATGATCAAACCTCGGACAAGTAGAATATCGCGTGACAAAGGGAATCGGTATCGTATGTGAATGGTTCATTCAATCACTAAGTCATCGTTGAATATGTGGGAGCCATTATGGATCTCCAGATCCCGCTATTGGTTATTGGTCGGAGAGAGGTCTCAACCATGTCTACATAGTTCGCGAGCCGTAGGGTGACACACTTAAGGTTTGATGTCGTTTAAGTAGATATGGAATATGGAATGGAGTTCGAAGTTTTGTTCGGAGTCTCGGATAGGATCCAGGACATCACGAGGAGTTCCGGAATGGTCCGGAGAATAAGATTCATATATAGGAAGTCATTTTACAAGTTTGAAAATGATCCGGTGCATTTATGGAAGGTTCTAGAAGGTTCTAGAAAAGTCCGGAAGAAATCACTATGGAAGGTGGAGTCCCGGAGGGACTCCACTAACTAGGCCGGCCAACCCTAAGGGGAGGAGTCCCAGGTGGGCTCCACCTAAGGTGGCCGGCCACCCCACCTAAAGGAAAGGTGGGAGTCCCACCTTGGGTAGGACTCCCTCCTTGAGTAGGTTTCCCACCTATGAGAGGTTTTGTTGTTGGGGTCTTATTCGAAGACTTGGACTACAACTCTTGGGGATTTCCACCTATATAATGAGGAGGAGAGGGAGGGGCAGCCCACTCTTGGCCGCACCACCTAGGGCCCCCATGGCCGGCGCCCTACCCCCTCTCTCTCCCCAAACCCTAGCGCCCCTCCTCCACATACTACTCCCGCAGCGCATAGGCGAAGCCCTGCCGGAGTTCTCCACCACCACCGCCACCACGCCGTCGTGCTGCCGGGATTCCGAGGAGGATCTACTACTTCCACTGCCCGCTGGAACGGGGAGAAGGACGTCTTCATCAACACCGAACGTGTGACCGAGTACGGAGGTGCTGCCCGATTGTGGCACCGTCAAGATCTTCTACGCGCTTTTGAAAGCGGCAAGTGATCATCTTCCGCAACAACGAGATCTAATCTCGTAGGCTTTGGAAATCTTCAAGGGTTAGTCTCGTTCATCCCCTCGTTGCTACCGTCTTCTAGATTGCATCTTGGCTTGGATTGCGTTCTCGCGGTAGGAATTTTTTTGTTTTCTATGCTACGAATCCCATCAGGCACGGCCAAGAGGGGGGGCCGCGCCGCCATATGGGGTGGGCCCCTCGGGCACCCCCTCGCGCCGCCCTTTCGCCTATATATTCCTTCCGTCGCGAAAATGCTAAAATAACAAGTCATATTCCACGAAGAGTTCCGTAGCCGCCGTCATCGCGAAGACAAGTTTCGGGGGACAGAATCTCTATTCCGGCATGCCGCCGGGACGGGGAATTGCCCCCGGAGTCATCTCCATCGACACCACCGCCATCTTCATCGCCGTTGTTGTCTCCCATGATGAGGAGGGAGTAGTTCTCCCCCGAGGCTGAGGGCTCTACCGGTAGCTATGTGGTTCATCTCTCTCTCCCATGGTGTGATCTTTTTGTGATCATGAGCTTTGTAATCTAGTTGAATATGTAGATGTTACTCTTGTCTATTATGCACTCTAGAGGTTACTTTAATATGAATTCCGGAGTTACTCTCCACGGTGTGATGGTGACAGTGTGTGCATCGTGTGTGATTCCTTTATGACGTTGTGGAGCTTGTTTACTCCGGCTTGAGGTGTGATTTTGTAGCCCTACACAATGAATGATGTTTGTTATCCAACAAGAGAGTGTTTGAGAGTAGCATTTATTTATTCAATTATGTGATCATTGTTGAGAGTGTCCACTAGTGAAAGTATGATCCCTAGGCCTTATTTCTAAGCATTGAAACACTGTTTCCAACAAGTTCTGCTACATGTTCGCTTGCTACCATTTTTATTTCAGATTCTACTTACTACTTATAATCATCCATATTACTTGTATTTCACTATCTCTTCGCGGAACTAGTGCACCTATACATCTGACAAGTGTATTAGGTGTGTTGGGGACACAAGAGACTTCTTGTATCTTAATTGCAGTGGTTGCTTGAGAGGGATATCTTTTACCTCTACCTCCCCGACTTCGATAAACCTTGGGTGATTCACTTAAGGGAAACTTGTTGCCGTTCTACAAACCTCTCGCTCTTGGAGGCCCAACACCTGTCTACAGGAATAGAAGCGCGAGTAGACATCAAGCTATTTTCCGGCGCCGTTGCCGGGGAGGTAAGGTAAAAGGTATTCACATCCTCCGACTACTAAGCTATTTCCTAGCACTGTTGCCGGTGTGTGAGTGCTCGAAGTTATTTCCTTTAGATCCTGCAATTATATCTTTTTGTTTCTTGTTTTTATTTCACTAGTTAGGCTTAACGGAAAACAACAAAAATATTAGAGATCTTTATAGTATTTATCTTGAGTTAGGACATGAGGTGTTTGAAGAGAAAATTAAAAAACCTATGGAACTTTATATGCATGCTAATGGCAATGTTATTAGTATGAATGCTTTGAACACCATTGTTGCTAATGCTATGGAAAAGTCTAAGCTTGGGGAAGCTGGTTTTGATGAGCATGATATTTTTAGTTCCCCAAGCATGGAGGAGAAAATTTACTTTGATGATACTTTACCTCCTATATATGATGATTACAATGATGACTATCATATTTTCAGTCCACCTACTATTGAGGAGAAAATTAATTATGATTACAATATGCCTTCTATATATGATGATTATGGTGATGAGAATAATAATGATAGCTATTTTATTGAATTTGCTCCCACTACAATTAATAGTAATTACTATGCTTATGTGGAGAGTAATAATTTTATGCATGTAGCTCATGATAAGAATGTTTCATGTGATAGTTATATTGTTGAGTTTGTTCATGATGCTACTGAAAATCTTTATGAGAGAGGACAATATGGTTGTAGGGATTTTCATGTTACTAAAACACCTCTCTTTTTGCTGAAAATCTTGAAGTTGCGCTTGTCTTGTTTTCCTATGCTTATTGCATTATGCTTACATGACTTGTTTATTTACAAGATTCCTTTTTATAGGAAGTGAGTTAGACTTAAAAGTGTTTCTTATTTGCTTTTGATGCTCTCTTTTGCTTCAACTCTTATTTCTTGCGAGAGCATCATTAAAATTACCGAGCCCATCTTAATGGCTATAAAGAAAGCACTTCTTGGGAGATAACCCATGTTTTTATTTTGCTACTATTTTGTTGTGTCTTGGAAGTTGTTACTACTATAGCAACCTCTCCTTATCATGTTTATTTCGTTTTTGTGCCAAGTAAAGTCTTTGATAGAAAGTTGATACTAGAATTGGATCTCTGCGCAGAAACAAATTTTTAGCTGTCACGAATTTGAGCTTTTCTCTCTGTAGGAGAATCTAAAAATTATGCAAAAATTCGTGAGTAATCCTCAGATATGTACGCAACTTTCATTCAATTTGAGCTTCTTCATCTAAGCATGTTAAGTGTCTCCAAAAAATTCGTCTTTACGGACTGTTCTGTTTTGACAGATTCTGCCTTTTATTTCGCATTGCCTCTTTTTCTGTGTTTGAGTGGATTTCTTTGCTCCATTAAATTTAAGTAGACTTGGGTAATGTCCAGAAGTGTTGGGAGTGATTGTGTCCTTGCTGAACATGTGAATTTTTGATTATGCACTAACCCTCTAATGAGATTGCTTTGAGTTTGGTGTGAAGGAAGTTTTCAAGGATCAAGAGAGGAGGATGATATAATATGATCAAGAAGAGTGAAAAGTCTAAGCTTGGGGATGTGATACGTCTCCGACGTATCGATAATTTCTTATGTTCCATGCCACATTATTGATGATATCTACATGTTTTATGCATACTTTATGTCATATTTATGCATTTTCCGGCACTAACCTATTAACGAGATGCCGAAGAGCCGCTGTCGTTTTCGCTGTTTTTGGTTTCAGAAATCCTAGTAAGGAAATATTCTCGGAATTGGACGAAATCAACGGCCAGGGGCCTATTTTTCCACGAAGCTTCCAGAAGACCGGAGAGGAAACGAAGTGGGGCCACGAGGTGGCGCCACACTAGGGCGGCGCGGCCCAGGTGCTGGCCGCGCGGCCCTGTTGTGTGGGCCCCTCGTGACCCTTCCGAGGCTGCCCTTCCGCCTACATATAGTCTTCGTCGCGAAACCCCCAGTACCGAGAGCCACGATACGGAAAACCTTCCAGAGACGCCGCCGCCGCCAATCCCATCTCGGGGGATTCAGGAGATCGCCTCCCGGCACCTCGTCGGGAGAGGGGAATCATCTCCCGGAGGACTCTTCACCGCCATGGTCGCCTCCGGAGTGATGAGTGAGTAGTTCACCCCTGGACTATGGGTCCATAGCAGTAGCTAGATGGTCGTCTTCTCCTCATGTGCTTCATTGTCGGATCTTGTGAGCTGCCTAACATGATCAAGATCATCTATCTCGTAATGCTATATGTTGTGTTTGTTGGGATCCGATGGATAGAGAATACTATGTTATGTTGATTATCAATCTATTACCTATGTGTTGTTTATGATCTTGCATGCTCTCCGTTATTAGTAGAGGCTCGGCCAAGTTTTTACTCTTAACTCCAAGAGGGAGTATTTATGCTCGATAGTGGGTTCATGCCTCCATTAAATCTGGGACGAAGTGACGTGAAAGTTCTAAGGTTGTGGATGTGTCGTTGCCACTAGGGATAAAATATTGATGCTATGTCCGAGGATGTAGTTATTGATTACATTACGCACCATACTTAATGCAATTGTCTCGTTGTTTGCAACTTAATACTGGAAGGGGTTCGGATGATAACCTCGAAGGTGGACTTTTTAGGCATAGATGCATGCCGGATAGCGGTCTATGTACTTTGTCGTAATGCCCAATTAAATCTCACTATACTCATCATATCATGTATGTGCATGGTCATGCCCTCTCTATTTGTCAATTGCCCAACTGTAATTTGTTCACCCAACATGCTATTTATCTTATGGGAGAGACACCTCTAGTGAACTGTGGACTCCGGTCCATTCTTTTACATCGAATACAATCTACTGCAATACTTGTTCTACTCGTTCTCTCGCAAACAATCATCATCCACACTATACATCTAATCCTTTGTTACAACAAGCCGGTGAGATTGACAACCTCACCTGTTTCGTTGGGGCAAAGTACTTTGGTTGTGTTGTGCGGGTTCCACGTTGGCGCCGGAATCCCCGGTGTTGTGCCGCACTACATCCCGCCGCCATCAACCTTCAACGTGCTTCTTGACTCCTACTGGTTCGATTAAACCTTGGTTTCTTATCGAGGGAAAACTTGTCGCTGTGCGCATCACACCTTCCTCTTGGGGTTCCCAACGGACGTGTCATCTACGCGCATCAAGACTGTTTTCTGGCGCCGTTGCCGGGGACCTGAAGAAAAGTTACACTACAGAGATCTCTAACTCCCACGTCAACTTCACGCCGGCAACTGTTTTATGGCGCCGTTGCCGGGGAGATCAAGACACGCTGCAAGGGGAGTCTCCACAATCCAATCTCTTTACTTTGTTTTTGTCTTGCTTTATTTTATTTACTTTCTTGTTTGCTGCATTATATCAAAACACAAAAAAATTAGTTGCTAGCTTTACTTTACTTACTGTCTTGCACTCTATATCAAAAACACAAAAAAAAATAGTTACTTGCATTTATTTTATCTAGTTTGCTTTATTTACTACTGCTAAAATGGGTACTCCTGAAAATACTAAGTTGTGTGACTTCACAACCACAAATAATAATGATTTCTTATGCACACCTATTGCTCCACCCTGCTACTACAGCAGAATTCTTTGAAATTAAACCTCGCTTTCTTGAATCTTGTTATGCGAGAGCAATTTTCTAGTGTTAGTTCCGATGATGCTGCTGCCCATCTCAATAATTTTGTTGAATTGTGTGAAATGCAAAAGTATAAAGATGTAGATGGTGACATTATAAAATTAAAATTGTTTCCTTTCTCTTTAAGAGCAAGAGCTAAAGATTGGTTGCTATCTCTCCCTAAGAATAGTATTGATTCATGGACTAAATGCAAGGATGCTTTTATTGGTAGATATTATCCCCCTGCTAAAATTATATCTTTGAGGAGTAGCATAATGAATTTTAAACAATTGGATAATGAGCATGTTGCACAAGCTTGGGAAAGAATGAAATCTTTGGTTAAAAATTGCCCAACCCATGGATCGACTACTTGGATGATTATCCAAACCTTTTATGCAGGATCGAACTTTTCTTCGCGGAACCTATTGGATTCAGCTGCTGGAGGTACCTTTATGTCCATCACTCTTGGTGAAGCAACAAAGCTTCTTGATAATATGATGATTAATTATTCTGAATGGCACACGGAAAGAGCTCCACAAGGTAAGAAGGTAAATTCTATCGAAGAAACCTCTTCCCTGAGTGATAAGATTGATGCTATTATGTCTATGCTTGTGAATGATAGGACTAATGTTGATCCTAATAATGTTCCGTTAGCTTCATTGGTTGCCCAAGAAGAACATGTTGATGTAAACTTCATTAAAAATAATAATTTCAACAACAATGCTTATCGGAACAATTCTAGTAACAACTATAGGCCATATCCTTATAATAATGGTAACGGTTATGGTAATTCTTATGGGAATTCTTACAACAATAATAGGAACACACCCCCTGGACTTGAAGCTATGCTTAAAGAATTTATTAGTACACAAACTGCTTTTACAAATCTGTTGAAGAAAAGCTTGAGAAAATTGATATACTTGCTTCTAAAGTCGATAGTCTCGTTGCTGATGTTGATCTTTTGAAATCGAAAGTTATGCCTAATAAGGATATTGAAAATAAAATTGTTACTACAGCAAATGCCATCCAAGTTAGAATTAATGAGAATATAAGATTGATGGCCGAATTGCATGCTAGGTGGGAAAGAGAAGAAAATGAAAAACTAGCTAAAGAGAATAATGTAGCTAAAGTTTGGACTATTACCACCACTAGTAATGTTAATGCTCCACATGTTGTTGCACCTCCTACTATCAATGGTAAAATAATTGGTGTTGGCAATGTTTCCACTTCTAATGCAAAGCCTGCAAAATTGCCAGAAACTGCTAAAACTGCCGAAACTGCCTGTGATAAAACTGCTGAAATTTTTTCCAACATTGGGGATGATGATCCCATTGCTTTAGATTATAATGGTTTGGATTTTGATGATTGCCACATCTCTGAAGTTATAAAGTTCTTACAAAAACTTTCTAAGAGTCCTAATGCTAGTGCTATAAACTTGGCTTTCACAAAACATATTACAAATGCTCTCATAAAAGCTAGAGAAGAGAAACTAGAACGTGAAGTTTCTATTCCTAGGAAGCTAGAGGATGGTTGGGAGCCCATCATTAAGATGAAGGTCAATGACTTTGATTGTAATGCTTTATGTGATCTTGGTGCAAGTATTTCCGTTATGCCTAAGAAGATTTATAATATGCTTGACTTGCCACCATTGAAAAATTGTTATTTGGATGTTAATCTTGTTGATAATGCTATACAGAAACCTTTGGGGAGAGTTGATAATGTTCGCATTACCGTTAACAATAACCTTGTCCCCGTTGATTTTGTTGTCTTGGATATTGAATGCAATGCATCTTATCCCATTATATTGGGAAGACCTTTTCTTCGAACTGTTGGAGCTATCATTGATATGAAGGAAGGTAATATTAAATATCAATTTCCTCTCAAGAAAGGTATGGAACACTTCCCTAGAAAGAGAATGAAGTTACCTTTTGATTCTATTATTAGAACAAGTTATGATGTTGATACTTCGTCTCTTGATAATACTTGATACACACTTTCTGCGCCTAGCTGAAAGGCGTTAAAGAAAAGCGCTTATGGGAGACAAATCATATTTTTACTACAGTACTTTTATTTTATATTTGAGTCTTGGAAGTTGTTTAATACTGTAGCAACCTCTCCTTATCTTAGTTTTGTGTATTGTTGTGCCAAGTAAAGTCTTTGATAGTAAGGTTCATACTAGATTTGGATTACTCGCGCGAAACTGCATTTCTTTGTCTGTCACGAATTTCGACCTGCCTCTCCGTAGGTAGCTCAGAAAAATATGCCAATTTATGTGCGTGATCCTCGGATATGTACGCAACTTTCATTCAATTTGAGAATTTTCATTTGAGCAAGTATGGTGCCTCAATAAAATCCATCTTTACGGACTCGTTCTGTTTTGACAGTATTCTGCCTTTTATTTCGCATTGCCTCTTTTGCTATGATGGATGAATTTCTTTGTTCCATTAATGTCCAAGAGCTTTGGGCAATGTCCGAAGTGTTAATAATGATTATGTCACCTCTGAACATGTGAATTTTTATTATGCACTAACCCTCTAATGAGTTGTTTCGAGTTTGGTGTGGAGGAAGTTTTCAAGGATCAAGAGAGGGAGATGATACAATATGATCAAGGAGAGTGAAAGCTCTAAGCTTGGGGATGCCCCGGTGGTTCACCCCTGCATATTTTAAGAAGACTCAAGCGTCTAAGCTTGGGGATGCCCAAGGCATCCCCTTCTTCATCGACAACATTATCGAGTTCCTCCCCGAAACTATATTTTTATTCCATCACATCTTATGTGCTTTGCTTGGAGCGTCTCGTTTGTTTTTGTTTTTGTTTGAATAAAATGGATCCTAGCATTCATTGTGTGGGAGAGAGACACGCTCCGTCGTTGCATATGGACAAATATGTCCTTAGGCTTTACTCATAGTATTCATGGCGAAGGTTGAATCTTCTTCGTTAAATTGTTATATGGTTGGAATCGGGAAATGCTACATGTAGTAATTCTAAAATGTCTTGAATAATTTGATACTTGGCAATTGTTGTGCTCATGTTTAAGCTCTTGCATCATATACTTTGCACCCATTAATGAAGAAATACAAAGAGCTTGCTAAAATTTGGTTTGCATATTTGGTCTCTCTAAAGTCTAGATAATTTCTAGTATTGAGTTTTGAACAACAAGGAAGACGGTGTAGAGTCTTATAATGTTTATAATATGTCTTTTATGTGAGTTTTGCTGCACCGGTTCATCCTTGTGTTTGTTTCAAATAACTTTGCTAGCCTACCGTGTATCGAGAGGGAATACTTCTCATGCATCCAAAATCCTTGAGCCAACCACTATGCCATTTGTGTCCACCATATCTACCTACTACATGGTATTTCTCCGCCATTCCAAAGTAAATTGCTTGAGTGCTACCTTTAAAATTTCTATCCTTTACCTTTGCAATATATAGCTCATGGGACAAATAGCTTAAAAACTATTGTGGTATTGAATATGTACTTATGCACTTTATCTCTTATTAAGTTGCTTGTTGTGCGATAACCATGTTCCCGGGGACGCCATCAACTACTCTTTGTTGAATATCATGTGAGTTGCTATGCATGTTCGTCTTGTCTGAAGTAAGGTAGATTTACCACTCATTTAATGGTTAGAGCATGCATAATGTTAGAGAAGAACATTGAGCCGCTAACTAAAGCCATGAATCATGGTGGAAGTTTCAGTTTTGGACATATATCCTCAATCTCATATGAGAACATTAATTGTTGTTACATGCTTATGCATTAAAGAGGAGTCCATTATCTGTTGTCTATGTTGTCCCGGTATGGATGTCTAAGTTGAGAATAATCAAAAGCGAGAAATCCAATGCGAACTTTCTCCTTAGACCTTTGTACATGCGGCATAGAGGTACCCCTTTGTGACACTTGGTTAAAACATGTGTATTGCGATGATAATCCCGGTAATCCAAGCTAATTAGGACAAGGTGCGGGCACTATTAGTATACTATGCATGAGGCTTGCAACTTGTAAGATATAATTTACATGACACATATGCTTTATTACTACCATTGACAAAATTGTTTCTTGTTTTCAAAACCAAAGCTCTAGCACAAATATAGCAATCAATGCTTCCTCTCGCGAAGGGCCTTTCTTTTACTTTTATGTTGAGTCAGCTCACCTATCTCTCTCCACCTCAAGAAGCAAACACTTGTGTGAACTGTGCATTGATTCCTACATACTTGCATATTGCACTTGTTATATTACTTTACATTGACAATATCCATGAGATATACATGTTATAAGTTGAAAGCAACCGCTGAAACTTAATCTTCCTTTGTGTTGCTTCAATGCCTTTACTTTGATTTATTGCTTTATGAGTTAACTTTTATGCAAGACTTATTGATGCTTGTCTTGAAAGTACTATTCATGAAAAGTCTTTGCTTTATGATTCATTTGTTTACTCATGTCATTACCATTGTTTTGATCGCTGCATTCATTACATATGCTTACAATAGTATGATCAAGGTTATGATGTTGACGTCAGAAACCCACTGGCGGGCAGAGACGGGCAACACCGTAGAGCCGGGAACAACTAGGGCTGCGGCTGGCCCTAGTCCCTCTGAGCGACGGCCCGCAAAGCCTCCCGGTCGCACGCACCGATGTTTATCACAAGGCGTGCCACCCGACCTATACCTGGTCGGGAAGGTGTGGATGATGCCTCGCTTAGTTTCCTGCAGGGCACACACGTAAACGTTAAATACGAGCCTCGATCGGCTCTCGTGTTATCCCGTGAATCGGCTCAAAGAGCCGATCCACCCATGATTCGGACGGGGTGTCCGAATATATGGTGGTCCCGCTTGATTAAGGTAAAGCTGATTAGATCTACGACGATCTGGGGTTTTCACCGCATAACCGGATCATCCTACTCAGGTTCGGGCCTCGCGCTCGCGCACGGTGACCGTAAGCCGATCCTAGATAGGGCCTAAAAACCAACACGAGGTTGATCCCCGGAACATCCGTTCTAGGACTAGCAAACGCCACCCTACACGCCGCTGGATCCTCCGACCCCTTGTAAGGCCTAACTATTGCGGATATTAAACTAATCCTTGTAGAACAAGGAGCAATCGTAACGGATCGGATCTACTAAACTATGATCAAGCGGGGTGCCGCCCCTACGCCTAAGATAGGCGTAAGGGCGGCTAGACATGCAAGGGTTGCACTACGAAAGCATGCAGCATGAAGAACAATGCTAACCCTAACATGTCTAAGATAACTACGTTGCTCGCCATCAAAAAGGCTTCAAGCACGAGCAACGCATGAACAACGTAGGCAGGCTTAGTGCCGCCTAGATCGCGAGATGCGATCTAGGCAGCATGATGCTTACCGGTAGAAACCCTCGAGACGAAGGAGTTGGCGATGCGCCGAGATTTGTTTGTGGTTGAACGTTGGTTGTTGTTTATTCCATAAACCCTAGGTACATATTTATAGTCCAGACGGACTTTCTAATGTGGGCGTGCACTAAACCGTGCACGAGTAAGATTCTATCTCTAAACTAAGATGCGATCTAATATGTTACAGATACACGGGCAATTAAGCCCAACTTGGTATAAAAGGCCGATCCACGTATTCCTTCTATATATATATTCTTCAAATCCATCTTGATCGCGGCCCACCTCTGACTTGGTCAAATTCTGGTGATAACACATGCCCCCCTGGTTTTGGAAATGTCATTTCCAAAATCATTACGCTTTCTTTCGTCGGGTCATGTCATGGCGAGAGCGAACCGCCGCAGAATCTTCCATCATTACGCCTCGCCTCCCGGGCTTCTCTCGTATGAACCGTCAATCCCGGCCTCACGTCCTCGAGAACCGTCATGGCATTAAATCTCCACTACACTCTCTTCATTTATCCGTGCCAGCAGTCCACCACTCCATCGCCTTGCTCGCTCCGTTCACCAAACCAAAAAACCCTTCTCTCCCCGCGACCATGTCTTCCTCTTCCTCCTCTCGCTTCGTGCACCTCCCTTCAACCGTTGCCGAAGAACAAAGAAGAGGACGATCTCCGCTCCGGGCGCACCCCATCTCCTCCGACAAGGAGAAGAAGGGAGGAGAAGCGGAGAAGACCAAGGCCTCCCCTCCACCAAGCTCCCGCCGAAGAAGCGCTCACGCATGTGGGCGGACAGCGAGGACGACGGTGATGACGAGGAAGAAGAAGATGAGGAGGAGGAAGATGATTCCTCCGCCTCCATTGGGTATCCTCCAACGAAGCGCTTCCGTGGCTGGGCGGACAGCGAGGACGATGATGATGACGAGGAGGAGGAAGAGGCTCCAGCCGACGGCTGGGGCAGCAGCGGCGAGGAGCTTCCCGGGAGCAGCGCCGACGACCTCGACGACGGCGACGATGAGGACAGCGACGACTAGTAGAATAGGACTAGCAGCAGCAGTGCACTAGGCACTAGATCCCTCTTTTGAGAGCCATCGGCTCTTTTTGTAAAGCTGCTCCTTTGAATTAATGAGAATTGGTCTTCTAATTTCTCCTTTCATTAATCCAATTTCCATCCTTCCGCCTGCCAGACCAAGACCGATAGTGACGAATCGGGTTATCATTGTTTTTCTCGACCGTGGCGTTTTGCAGTCCCGCAGCCGATGACTATTCATCGGCTAATTTGAAGAACCAATCTCTTCTTTTCTTGCGAAGACCAAGTACGGTCCAAACCTCGTACTCGTACGACGGCTTTTCCTTCCCAGTTCCTCCCTGAGACGATCATGACGCAATAACAAGCGAGGTAACTCCAATCGGCTCTTAAACACAGGGCACCTATAGGCCTGTTGCCCCCCGAGTCTCAGCCAAAACAAAACAAAGGCGAAGATACGCGAATTAGCTGTATGGACCTAGGCTTGATCATGTCTGAGGGAGCTTCTTATGCAGAGCCAGCCGATTTGAACATAAATCGGTTTCTCAAGGCAGAGAGCCTTCAAGGTGAGCTGCCCCCCGAGTTTCTTCAGTTCTTCCTGCGCCTTGCCAGTTAGATCGGCTCCTTTCATTTGGTAGATCTGATGCGATCCATCCTTGACCTGATCCGTACGTCCAGGCTGCTCCTGGCATTGCTCTTGAAGAGAAGATCCGAGCTCTTATTCTTCTTGAGTCGATGGCCACGCATCGGCTTTCATATCCTTAAGTCGATGTCTGCTGCATCGGCTGTGCTCGAAAAATTTCGAATTTTCAGATTTTTTTGGCCGACTGGTGCATCGGCCCCCATACTCCAATACCCATCACCAAAAGATGAGATACTTCCGTTGCATATCCTCGTATTTCATCCCCCTGGGTGCCCCCCCGAGCCGATTCTGTCAAGAGAATTGATGGTATCGGCTCTGTTGGATAACATGTTGAACCCAAGCAGAACGGTGGGTGAGGATAATTTTGGCCGATTGCTGGAATCGGCCTCCACGTTGATTGCTCGGTGAAGGTTTTGTGATGTTCCTTCATGAATTTTTTGGGGCCGATCACAAGGATCAGCCTCGCCATGTTTGCTCATTGACATGTTCTTGCTACTCGTTCAGGCCGGTAGACAGAACCAGCCCAATCTCTGACTTTATCATGTTGGTGCTCTTGCTGTCGCCCACCTTGGATATATCGTGTAACCGTGGAGCACTGAGCTTCGCCGGAAGAACGAGTACCATGTTTGTACCAGCCGATGCTTCATCATCGGCTTTTCTTTGCTTGGGGCGCCACTCCATTTTCTGTGGACGACCCTCTTCATCCAGGGTTCGCTGAACCTTTGCAGCCAGATCAGGCCTTGCTTTCCTCAATGTATGCAAGTATAACCTCTCGGCTTCTTCCAGGCCGCGCAATCGTTGAACCCTGCGTTTCGGGAACGGCTGAGTCCGTCGGGGCACCACCTTGGCCGGTGGTACTCGTCTTCTTCTTCTCCTTCGTCTTCTGAATCTTCGAGATCTTCCAACCGAGGGGACTCAGCTCGTTTGCTCTGTGGCGGGAGAGGTCCTAAGCGCTCGAACACGGACACGTTGGCTGCCTCCTTCTTCTTCCGGTTGCATTCGGGCAATTGCCGATTGTTGGCAATCGGCTCATTCCCGAATCCCAGCGAGTGCTCGAAGAAAGGACAATCCCAGGCTCTGTCCTCGTCGTCTTGCTCCCTTGCCTTTCCCTTGGCACAACGCTCGTGCTCCCCCTCATCGCGATTCTGCCGACGATGTCTTCTGGCTTCTCTGGCCCGACGAACTCTTTCATCATCGTCGCTGAACCGTCGGTGTTGGTCGTACTGACTCACATACTTGTTGAGGAGGTGATCAGAGAGGGGTCGCTGATATCTTATGTTCTTCACTTCTCCCTCTGTGACGTAGCGCTTGCCGTCTTGGCGGAGCCGATCGCGTGGAGCGGCTTCCTCTGAATCTTTGCTATGAGAGCAGCTGCCCTCATCTCCATCCTTGCCAGCGTGGTGTCCAAGATCTACCATGTTGATATTGCACAGGAAACCCGGCTGGCACCCGGCATGGCAAGCATACTCCACCATGTTCACGGCGGGGAAGGGCTGGGTATCGACCTTCATGGCGTACCGGTTGAAAACTAGACGCCCGTTCTCTATCGCCGCTTGGATGTGCTGCCGCCATACCCTGCAAGTCGTTGGTGGTGTGGGAGAACGTGTTATGCCATTTGCAGTATGGCCTTCCGTTCAGCTCTTGCACCGTGGGGAACTTGTGGCCTTCGGGTACCTTTATATGCTTCTCCGTGAGTAAGAGATCAAAGATCTGCTCCGTTTTGGTCACGTCGAAGTCAAACCCTTTCGGAGGGCCTTGTGGCTTCACCCATTTGCAGGACACGGGGGTTCCTCCCCGAGTCCACTCAGCCACTGCTATTTCTTGGTCTCCCGCAGGAACTTCGTCCTCCTCTGCATCGACCAGGGCTACTGCACGCTTGAACTTGTCTTGGTACAGGTCTGAGTGGCGCTGTTCATATGCTGAAAGTTTCGAACCACGTGCGCCGCCGAGGGATAATCTCGCTTGGGAGGCCATGTCCTTGAGCTGTGTTGCAAGGCCCGCTACCGCCAACTCGATCGCTTCCTTTTCAGTTATACGAACCGAATAACATCGGTTCCTAAGATTCCTGAAGCGCCGGATGTATTCTCGTCACCGTTTCTCCGCGCTTCGACGTAGCTGTGCTAGATCGGCAATGCCGGACTCGGAAGCTTCGAATGATACCGCTCATGGAACTGCTCTTCCAACTGCTTCCAAGTTTGGATGGAGTTCGGTGGTAGCGATGTGTACCACCCGAAAGCCGATCCTGTGAGGGACTGTGAGAAGAACCTCACGCGTAACTCATCTGACGCTGAGATTGTGCCCAGCTGTGCCAAATATCGGCTCACATGCTCGATGGAGCTGGACCCATCTGATCCACTAAACTTTGTGAAGTCCGGGAGCCGATATTTGGGTGGCAGCGGGATCAGTTCGTAGCTGTTGGGGTACGGCTTGGTGTAGCCGAACGCTTTCCTTTTCGGCATCATACCGAACTGATCTTTCGGAATTGTACAAATCTGATCCGCCGTGATGGCTGAAGGTGTCGAACCCCGAAGGTTCGCCGGGGTGGCATACTTCACCAGCCCATGCTTGCTTTTCCGGTTCTAGGCCAACCTGCAGGAGCTGGGCCTTGGAGGTTCGTCGGGGTGGCGTACTTAGCCAGCCACGATTGCTTGTCGAGATCGGCTCCCGACGTTCCTCCCGCCGTCCCGGAGGCCGCCGATATTGCAGCCTGGTTCGAGAGTGCCCAGGCGTTGCAGCCCGGTATGTATGCGCACGTGTATCCGTGCGGGATCTCCTTAGGCGGCTCGGGTAGGAATTGGTAGTCCCTAGGATCACCACCATCCTTGTAGACGACATATGCCGATGAGTTCGGCGGCTCCGGTGCTACCCATGCGAACGGCCGGGGCCGGAGCGGCATCTCTCCTTTGAAAGTCCCCGCAGCCGGTCCCGACGGGGAGTACCGGTGACTCATGATTTCCTCGGACGACGCGCGGAGCGACACGCTCCAAGGTGTTCACCGAGGCTCTCAGAGTGGCGGTGCAGCGAATGAGCCACCATGTAGTTGATCTCCTGCCGCAGCGACCTGGTGCGTTCTTCTGACGGAGCGGATAGGTCCACTCCATCGAGCGCGCCTTCGGGTGTGAAACCCTTCCACCTGACGCCATGGGTGCGGGTTCGGTGGAAGGAGCCGATGAGTTCGGCTTCGAGGGTTGCCTTGATCTCGTCATGTTTCTTCTTGAGCTCATCAGGCAGATCCGCGTACGTGACCGGAGTGTCTTCCGCCATCTCGGATGTAGATGGCGATGTCGTGGATGTCGTCGACCGTCCCACCGGGCGTGCCGAATGTGTTGACGTCGAAACCCACCGGCGGGCAGAGACGGGCAACACCGTAGAGCCGGGAACAACTAGGGCTGCGGCTGGCCCTAGTCCCTCCGAGCGACGGCCCGCAAAGCCTCCCGGTCGCACGCACCGATGTTTATCACAAGGGCGTGCCACCCGACCTATACCGGTCGTGAAGGTGTGGATGATGCCTCGCTTAGTTTCCTCGCAGGGCACACACGTAAACGTTAAATACGAGCCTCGATCGGCTCTCAGGTTATCCTGTGAATCGGCTCAAAGAGCCGATCCACCCATGATTCAGACGGGGCGTCCGAATATATGGTGGTCCTGCTTGATTAAGGTAAAGCTGATTAGATCTACGACGATCTGGGGTTTTCACCGCATAACCGGATCATCCTACTCAGGTTCGGGCCTCGCGCTCGCGCACGGTGACCGTAAGCCGATCCTAGATAGGGCCTAAAAACCAACACGAGGTTGATCCCCGGAACATCCGTTCTAGGACTAGCAAACGCCACCCTACACGCCGCTGGATCCTCCGACCCCTTGTAAGGCCTAACTATTGCAGATATTAAACTAATCCTTGTAGAACAAGGAGCAATCGTAACGGATCAGATCTACTAAACTATGATCAAGCGGGTGCCGCCCCTACGCCTAAGATAGGCGTAAGGGCGGCTAGACATGCAAGGGTTGCACTACGAAAGCATGCAGCATGAAGAACAATGCTAACCCTAACATGTCTAAGATAACTACGTTGCTCGCCATCAAAAAGGCTTCAAGCACGAGCAACGCATGAACAACGTAGGCAGGCTTGTGCTGCCTAGATCGCGAGATGCGATCTAGGCAGCATGATGCTTACCGGTAGAAACCCTCGAGACGAAGGAGTTGGCGATGCGCCGAGATTTGTTTGTGGTTGAACGCTGGTTGTTGTTTATTCCATAAACCCTAGGTACATATTTATAGTCCAGCGGACTTTCTAATGTGGGCGTGCACTAAACCGTGCACGAGTAAGATTCTATCTCTAAACTAAGATGCGATCTAATATGTTACAGATACACGGGCAATTAAGCCCAACTTGGTATAAAAGGCCGATCCACGTATTCCTTATATATATATATTCTTCAAATCCATCTTGATCGCGGCCCACCTCTGACTTGGTCAAATTCTGGTGATAACAGACATGTCACTCCAGAAATTATCTTTGTTATCGTTCACCTGCTCGGGACGAGCAGGAACTAAGCTTGGGGATGCTGATACGTCTCCGACGTATCGATAATTTCTTATGTTCCATGCCACATTATTGATGATATCTACATGTTTTATGCATACTTTATGTCATATTTATGCATTTTCCAGCACTAACCTATTAACGAGATGCCGAAGAGCCGATTCTCGTTTTCTGCTGTTTTTGGTTTCAGAAATCCTAGTAAGGAAATATTCTCGGAATTGGACGAAATCAACGGCCAGGGACCTATTTTTCCACGAAGCTTCTAGAAGACCGGAGAGGAAACGAAGTGGGGCCACGAGGTGGCGCCACACTAGGGCGGCGCGGCCCAGGTGCTGGCCGCGCGGCCCTGTTGTGTGGGCCCTCGTGACCCTTCCGAGGCTGCCCTTCCGCCTACATATAGTCTTCGTCGCGAAACCCCCGGCACCGAGAGCCACGATACGGAAAACCTTCCGGAGACGCCGCCGCCGCCAATCCCATCTCGGGGGATTCGGGAGATCGCCTCCGGCACCTCGCCGGAGAGGGGAATCATCTCCCGGAGGACTCTTCACCGCCATGGTCGCCTCCGGAGTGATGAGTGAGTAGTTCACCCCTGGACTATGGGTCCATAGCAGTAGCTAGATGGTCGTCTTCTCCTCATGTGCTTCATTGTCGGATCTTGTGAGCTGCCTAACATGATCAAGATCATCTATCCGTAATGCTATATGTTGTGTTTGTTGGGATCCGATGGATAGAGAATACTATGTTATGTTGATTATCAATCTATTACCTATGTGTTGTTTATGATCTTGCATGCTCTCCGTTATTAGTAGAGGATCCGGCCAAGTTTTTACTCTTAACTCCAAGAGGGAGTATTTATGCTCGATAGTGGGTTCATGCCTCCATTAAATCCGGGACGATGACGATGAAAGTTCTAAGGTTGTGGATGTGCTGTTGCCACTAGGGATAAAACATTGATGCTATGTCCGAGGATGTAGTTATTGATTACATTACGCACCATACTTAATGCAATTGTCCGTTGTTTGCAACTTAATACTTGGAAGGGGTTCGGATGATAACTCCGAAGGTGGACTTTTTAGGCATAGATGCATGCTGGATAGCGGTCTATGTACTTTGTCGTAATGCCCAATTAAATCTCACTATACTCATCATATCATGTATGTGCATGGTCATGCCCTCTCTATTTGTCAATTGCCCAACTCGTAATTTGTTCACCCAACATGCTATTTATCTTATGGGAGAGACACCTCTAGTGAGCTGTGGACCCCGGTCCATTCTTTTACATCGAATACAATCTCACTGCAATACTTGTTCTACTGTTCTCTGCAAACAATCATCATCCACACTATACATCTAATCCTTTGTTACAGAGCAAGCCGGTGAGATTGACAACCTCACTGTTTCGTTGGGGCAAAGTACTTTGGTTGTGTTGTGCAGGTTCCACGTTGGCGCCGGAATCCCTGGTGTTACGCCGCACTACATCCCGCCGCCATCAACCTTCAACGTGCTTCTTGACTCCTACTGGTTCGATTAACCCTTGGTTTCTTACTGAGGGAAAACTTGCTGCTGTGCGCATCACACCTTCCTCTTGGGGTTCCCAACGGACGTGTCATCTACGCGCATCAAGACTGTTTTCTGGCGCCGTTGCCGGGGACCTGAAGAAAAGTTACACTACAGAGATCTCTAACTCCCACGTCAACTTCACGCCAGCAGGATGCCCCCGTGGTTCATCCCTGCATATTTCAAGAAGACTCAAGCGTCTAAGCTTGGGGATGCCCAAGGCATCCCCTTCTTCATCAACAACTTATCAGGTCACCTCTAGTGAAACTATATTTTTATTCCGTCACATCTTATGTGCTTTACTTGGAGCGTCTGTGTGCTTTTATTTTCATTTTGTTATTTTCATTCTCTTAATAAAATCGGATCCTAAACATCCTTGTGTGGGAGAGAGACACGCTCCACTTTTTCATATTGAACACTGGTGTTCTTAATTTTACTTTTAATGTTCATGGCGAAAGCTGAAAGCCGCTTCATTTATTGCTATTTGGTTGGAAACAGAAAATGCTTCATGTGGTAATTGGTATCTTGTCTTGAATAATTTGATACTTGGCAATTGTTTTGAGCTCTCAAGTAGACCATGTTTAAGCTCTTGCATCATGTGGTTTAAACCTATTAGTGGAGAACTACCGTAGAGCTTGTTGAAATTTGGTTTGCATGATTGGTCTCTCTAAGGTCTAGATATTTTCTGGTAAAAGTGTTTGAGCAACAAGGAAGACAAGTGTAGAGTCTTATAATGCTTGCAATATGTTCTTATGTAAGTTTTGTCTGTACAGGTTCATACTTGTGTTTGCTTCAAACAACCTTGCTAGCCAAAGCCTTGTACCGAGAGGGAATGCTTCTCGTGCATCCAAAACCTTGAGCCAAAACTTATGCCATTTGTGCCCACCATAACTACCTACTATGTGGTATTTTTCTGCCATTCCAAAGTAAATTGCTTGCGTGCTACCTTTAAAAAAAATTCATTCTTTGTCTTTGCAATACATAGTTCATGGGAAAGTAGCCTAAAAACTATTGTGGTAAAGAATATATCGCTTATGTATCTTAGTTCTTATAAGTTGCTTGTTGAGCGGTAACCATGTTATCTGGGGACGCCATCAACCTGTTACACCTTTGTTGAATATCATGTGAGTTTCTATGCATGTTCGTCTTGTCTGAAGTAAGGGAGATTTGCCATGAGTTAAATGGTTTGAGTATGCATATTGTTAGAGAAGAACATTGGGCCGCCAACGAAAGCCATGTATCATGGTGGAAGTTTCAGCTTGGACATTAATCCTCAAATCTCCTATAAGAATATTATCTTTTGTTGAATGCTTAAAGCATTAAAGAGGAGTCCATTATCTGTTTTCTATGTTGTCCCGGTATGGATGTCCTCAAGTTGAGATCTATCAAAATCGAGAAATCAAATGCGATTTATCTCCTTGGACCTTTGTACAGGTGGCATAGAGGTACCCCTTTGTGACACTTGGTTGAAACATATGTAATGCAATGATAATCCATGGAAGTCCGAGCTAATTAGGATAAGGTGCGGGCACTATTAGTATTCGATGCATGAGGCTTGCAACTTCTAGGAGGTTTTATGCATAACACATATGAATTATTATTACCGTTGACACAATTGTTTCCATGTTTTCAAAATAAAAAGCTCTAGCACATGAGTAATCCCTCGCTTCCTCTCGCGAAGGGCCTTTCTTTTACTTTATGTTGAGTCAGTTTACCTACTTCTTTTCATCTTAGAAGCAAAACTTGTGTCAACTGTGTGCATTGATTCTTATATGCTTACTTATTGCACTTATTATATTACTTTGTGTTGACAATTATCCATGAGATATACATGTTGAAAGTAAAAAGCAACTGCTGAAACTTAAATCTTCCTTTGTGTTGCTTCAAAGCCTCTTATTAAGAATCTATTGCTTTATGAGTTAACTCTTATGCGAGACTTTTTGATACTTGTCTTGAAAGTACTATTCATGAAAAGTTTTTGCTATATGATTCAGTTGTTTAGTCATTATCTTTCTGTTAGCAAACTATAGACCATTGCTTTGGGTCACTTCATTCATCTCATATGCTTTACAATAGTATTGATCAAGATTATGTTGGTAGCATGTCACTTCAGAAATTATTCTTTTTATCGTTTACCTACTCGAGGGCGAGTAGGAACTAAGCTTGGGGATGCTTGATACGTCTCCAACGTATCTATAATTTCTTATGTTCCATGCTAGTTTTATGACAATACCTACATGTTTTGCTCATACTTTATATCATTTTTATGCATTTTCCGGGACTAACCTATTAACAAGATGCCGAAGCGCCGCTTCCTGTTTTCTGCTGTTTTTGGTTTCAGAAATTCTACACAGGAAATATTCTCGGAATTCGACGAAACAAAATCCAAACCTCCTATTTTTCCGAGGGACACACGGAGCCAGAAGGGCAAGTCAGGGGGAGGCCCACGGCCTCCACACCATAGGCCGGCGCGGCCAAGAGGGGGGGCGCGCCGCCATATGGGGTGGGCCCCTCGGGCACCCCCTCGCGCCGCCCTTTCGCCTATATATTCCTTCCGTCGCGAAAACCCTAAAATAACAAGTCATATTCCACGAAGAGTTCCGTAGCCGCCGTCATCGCGAAGACAAGTTTCGGGGGACAGAATCTCTGTTCTGGCACGCCGCCGGGACGGGGAATTGCCCCCGGAGTCATCTCCATCGACACCACCGCCATCTTCATCGTTGTTGTTGTCTCCCATGATGAGGAGGGAGTAGTTCTCCCCGAGGGCCGAGGGCTCTACCGGTAGCTATGTGGTTCATCTCTCTCTCCCATGGTGTGATCTTTATGTGATCATGAGCTTTGTAATCTAGTTGAATATGTAGATGTTACTCTTGTCTATTATGCACTCTAGAGGTTACTTTAATATGAACTCCGGAGTTACTCTCCATGGTGTGATGGTGATAGTGTGTGCATCGTGTGTGATTCCTTTATGACGTTGTGGAGCTTGTTTACTCCGGCTTGAGGTGTGCGTTTGTAGCCTTACACAACGAATGGTGTTTGTTATCCAACAAGAGAGTGTTTGAGAGTAGCATTTATTTATTCAATTATGTGATCATTGTTGAGAGTGTCCACTAGTGAAAGTATGATCCCTAGGCCTTATTTCTAAGCATTGAAACACCGTTTCCAACAAGTTCTGCTACATGTTCGCTTGCTGCCATTTTTATTTCAGATTGCAATTACTACTTATAATCATCCATATTACTTGTATTTCACTATCTCTTCGCCGAACTAGTGCACCTATACATCCGACAAGTGTATTAGGTGTGTTGGGGACACAAGAGACTTCTTGTATCTTAATTGCGGGGTTGCTTGAGAGGGATATCTTTGACCTCTACCTCCTTGAGTTCGATAAACCTTGGGTGATTCACTTAAGGGAAACTTGTTGCTGTTCTACAAACCTCTGCTCTTGGAGGCCCAACACTGTCTACATGAATAGAAGCGTGCGTAGACATCATCCAGCCGATCAAACACAGGCTCTGATACCACTTTTTATAAATGTGGTAGGCAATAATAAAGAACGAAAGGAAATCTCAGCGGAAAATATAAGATTTTTACGTGGAAAACCCTCTCGAACAAAGATAGGTAACAGACCACGGGCGCCAACCAGCTAAACTTCACTATATCGGGTAGTTTTTACAAACGTTGTGGGTTATCTTATGAAGCGATAAACCCTAGCCGGCGGCTTGCAAGAAATATAAATAGGTGGTGATAACGATCCGTATGGGGGATGGGGGCAGCCCCCCACCTCGCTTCTTCCCAATCCTTATTATGGATTTTGTCACAATGTAACACCAACGACAACGACGGAGACATCCTTCTCAGCAACGCTGTTGACACCCATGCCAACCACAAAGATGTCCTTCACAGCAACACTGTCGTTGCCCGCGACGACGGCAGGCTCGACCACAAGCCTGCCCTCGCCGACACAATTGCGCCCCATATGGCACCTACCACAACCTCAGGGACGAAGACAAGGGGTGACGGGGGGGGGGGGGGCTGCGCCCCCTATGCTCATGATTTTCCTTTGAACACAAGCCATGGCAACTCCTTATTTCTGTGATTTTAGCTAGTTCTGCCCCCTCATATAAGATTGCCCCCCTTATACTTCATTCCTAGCTCCATCCCTGCACAACCTGGTGGTCGGTGATCGTGGCGACTATTGTCGTGGCCTGTAGGCGCTCGTTTCGTCGTCGTATGGCTCTGCTGGTGAGTCATGTGAGTTTTCTGCCATAGCCCATCACTCTCCGCCATGTATCCCCCATGTCTTTTAGTTTTCGCCAATTCAGTGTGTGTACCCTGTCAGTCCCTAAGTTTGTTTGCAGTCTACCTTAAGTTTATATTCACATAGACCTGTAATCAGAATCACTAATCAATGGAATTGCCTTTGCAGTATCTAATTGTTTCTTTGCTCATGCTTACAACAAGATAACCATCCTTGACTACTTCGGTGAAGCTACCGGCCGGTTACATACTAACTTTCAAAAAAGTTCGGTCATCCCTATCCATTGCCGCGGCATTGACCTTGATGATGTGCTTGGGGGGCTTCCGGTCATTCGTGATTCATTCCCTATCAAATACTTGGGGCTCCCACTTTCGGTTTGGCAACTTAAAAGAGTGGATTTCCAACCGCTTGAAGACAAGATGGCAAGCAAACTTGTCACTTGGGATGGCAAAAACATCAATGCGGCCGGTAGAGGTGCCCTTGTAAAATCCGTCCTCACTTCGCAAGCTATCTTCCATCTTACGCCATTAAGGGTACCGCCGGGGTGCCTCGCCTCCATGAATAAAATCGAGCGCGCTTTCCTTTGGGCCGGTACCAAAGAGGTCACCGGAGGCAAATGCAAGCTAAATTGGGAGGTGGTTTGTAGGCCTAAGAAGCTTGGTGGCTTAGGCATTCTTCACATAGACAAATTTGCGAGAGCTCTCCGGTTGAGGTGGCCTTGGTTCGAGTGGAGACATCCAACCAAGCTTTGTGTTGGCTTGGGCAACCCATGTGATGAGATTGACATGGACCTCTTCTACGCCTCCACTACCATTACCATTGGGAATGGGAAGATCGCAAACTTTTGGGACTCCCCTTGGCTCAATGGATTGAAGCCCAAGGACATTGCCCCGCTCATTTATGAGGCATCCACAAGGAAGAAATGGAAGGTCAATCAAGCTTTACTTGCCAACGCTTGAGTGGCAAAAATTAGGATGGACACAAACCTCACCGTCCAACACATACATGAGTACATCCACCTTTGGATGCTTCTCCAACGAATCCAACTCGTTGAGCATATTGACGATAGCATAATTTGGAACACCACTTCGAACGGAGAATACTCCTCTACCACGTTCTACAATGCACAATTCTTTGGCGCCATGACTACTAACATGAACAAGATTGTTTGGAAGGCTTGGGCCCCTCCCAAAATTAAGTTCTTTGCTTGGTTGGATCTCCAAAATAGGATTTGGACGGCGGACTGTCTCGAGAAGAGGGGTAGAACAAATTGCGGTTTGTGCCCACTATGTAAGCAAACTCAAGAAACGACGGCTCACCTCTTCTCCCATTGCCACTACTCCAAACGCCTTTGGGGTTTAGTGAAGTGTTGGATTGACATCCCCTCTATTTGCACCCATGAATGGACGGACGATCTCACCCTTTTGGATTGGTGGGAGAAGATGTTAAAGGATGTAATGGAAAACCGGAAGGCTATGGCCTCCCTTACCATGCTCGTCACTTGGACCATTTGGAAGGAGCGAAATGCTAGAGTTTTCAATCACAAGTCCGCCCCCTACCATCCTCCTTGAGATCATTAAAGTTGGGGCTAAACTGTGGGTAGCCGCGGGAGCAAAGTGCTTGAGTTTTGTAATAACGGGAGAGTAATCCTTTTGTGTTTATTTGGTCCGAAACCTTGTCTTGTCAAGACACATTCTCCTTAATTAATGAATGGTGGCAAATCTTTTGCCCCCACTTTCAAAAAATAACCATAAATTTGCTTAATGAATAAGACAACTCTGTCTTTCTGTTAATGGAACCTGCGTGGCCTTGGCCAGGACCTCAAGTGCAACGATTAATCTATCTAAAACCAAACATTATTTTTCTGCAAGAAACTAAATTATCTGCATCATCTCAGCCAAACTCGCTCATTCCTCCCTAAGCAAATCAATGTGTTTGACTTCAAGCCAGCCGTTGGTTCCACTGGTTACATCTTTAATATGTTTAGCTCCTCCTTTACATGGGCGGACCAAGAGTAAAATCAACCCGGTGTCATTATATGAAGAACATAGATTTTTCACGTATAGCTAGGGGTGTCATACACTAAAAATCTACACAATACGCCAAAGAAAATGGAATTTACCGGGTGTCATGTGACAACGTAGGTACGCCCCTGCTCCTTTATACCCCCTCCTTTTTAGTACAGATTCATCCATTTTGGCATATGTATCTAGTCTATTTTTGATATGTGGATTCACTTATTATAGTGTGTATCTACCTCACATTCCAGACCACAAGAAAACATATAGCCAACTATAATAACAAAGTAACTTTGGTAGAGATACTCTCCTCTGTTGGGCTCTGGTGCCTTTTTTTTCTATAGTTGCATGCAACTTTGCAATAATAAACATCATCCTACAAGGTAAAAATCTAATAAATTTTATTTGGTGGCCTCACATAGTAGTGTAAAATATATTTCTGATAGTGGCCCTATCTTATATATAGAAAAACGGAGGGAGTATTTATTTTCTTGGAAATCACTTGCTTCGGTCTTGCGTTTTTTTTAAGGATCATGTCGGTCTTCGTGTGTGTGAGCTGTTGGGCCGTTGGGCGTTGCATAATTTCCTGGTGCAACCGCAGCCCAAGAATGCGAGTTCGGCCGAGTCAATGACAGCCCAATGGCCACGCTATTTTCCTCTTGCCGGACTCACTTCTTGGACTGGATCACGATGAGAAGACCAGAAGATAATCCTATTACCAACCGTCATCAACCTAGGAATTATCGGCAAGACAAAGTCATCACCGTCACCGACGCGCGCGGCGGCGCCGCAAGCAACACCATGAAAGCAACCACGGTAAGGCTTGAGCATGCGTGCTTGCATCGCTAGTGGAGGCAAAAAGCCTTGGATGGCGCCATTGCGGTCGCGCGATAGTCGGTACATGCATGCAAAGCGTGGTTGCCGCCGGCAAAACCAGATGGGCGGGAACAAATCAATGGCGCCCCTGGAATGGAGCTAGCTAGCCAGAGCTAGGCTCCTGAATGTTGAACATCATGTTTGTGCTATCAAACCTACCAATGATATATACTCATCGATCATCTTCCTGTTGTTGGTCAAGCCTATATATGTACAGGTACAGCTAGGTTTAGTTTTGTTGGTCTCGCGTCACAATAATGAACTAACGAAGAATCTGTATACAGTCCATTTCTCCTTGACACATGCATGCATCTGCATACCGGTGGATATGTAAAATCAATCATATGCAATGTGCAGTTGCGAGTCAGACTGTGGAGAACCCTTAGATTTGCTAAAATTTAATGTCTAGATATACATTCACATTTTAACAAATCTAAGATGCATCCAAATTTTAACAAATCTAAGACATCTAGATATTTATGGGCAGAGGTAGTACTACCTTTTTTTAGCAATTAGTTTAGTTTGTACTGTCCCTGCTTGCATCTCTTCTAAACAAACAACATACGTACAAAGACGGTGTGAAACAAAAACTGAAGATTCAAGAAACAGACTATGACTCGCGAGGGAGAGTTGACGCCGCCGTGCCGAGGTGCTGAGAAGAGCACCTGTAGGCGTGAAGAAACAAGGAGACCGAGGTAGAGAAGCTAGCTACAGCATGCGCACTGGATCTGGACCACGTGTCCGCCGTCAAGTACATATGTTAGGTAGGTAGGTGCAAGGGTTTTGCTCGCCTCAACTCGTCGGAAAGGGACAATCACCAGTTGGTTCCGTCGATCTGTAGCTAGCTTAGCTCGCCCCTGGTCTCAAGTCTTGCAGCCACCGGGCCGGCATAGCTAACTTCCCTTGGTTGATACATACATATGTTGTTCATGATCTGCACATGCACGGCAGCCGGAGAACTGAGTGGGTTGATGCATATTGCATTTCACTTTCAGAGTGAACTTGTGCACCAGTACGTCCACTTCCATGCTCCATAGATTGTTCGGCAGTTTGGTTAGATTGGCATGTTTGAATTCAGGGGTGACGGGAACACGACCAAAGGAAATGCATGCATATGCTACAACCCCTTTCCCACTTTGCGGTGGATCCCGTATTTCATCTAGCCAAATGTCTTGGTAAGTGGAAACTAAGTTGTGGTTAAACAAGCTCCGTGAAAACCATATTTAACTGATTGAAATGCAGTCGGGTGGTGTTGTATAGATAAGTGATATTTCAAGTTCAAAATCAAGAGACATGTAACAAACAAATTTAACACGATTCTCATGTGTTTTTCATCATTTTATTAACGTAACTTAGTTTGCACCAGCGGATGCTTTCACAAAAGTTTTACACCTATTGATCTCTCTCTGGGAAAACAAAAATTTAGAGTGAAGTCTGAAAATCTATTGGTGATCAGCATTTAGAAAGATGTTCAACCGAACGAGTTTCATACGTCACAAATTCCATGATATCAAATGGGGGCAGATCCTATTTACGTCCATTGCGCCGGTTATGAAAGCGACCCGTACCTACCTCGGTATACCAAGGGTCAGTTCATAATTTTTTCTTTTTATTTAAGCTTTTAGTGTCGTGCTTACTTATTCCCGATTCTCTTCATTTATTAGTTTTATATTGGTTATTTAAAAAACATGTAAACCATTTTTTTGGATAGGTGAACATTTGCCCCCTAAACTTTTATTTTTATGTTAACTATTTTCCCATTTAATTATTATTATTATTAATTTTTTTTATATTTTGGTAAGTAGAATATTTTTATAAGATACATACGAATTCACTACATAGCACATGATAATTACTTTTTGATACCAAGGACATATTTGTAATATTTATGGACATTTCTTCTTCATACTTAATAACAAAATTTGAGAAATACATGAATACTATGCGAAACATGTGTTGTGGTATCCATGAACATTCATGTTTACAGCACAATGCACAAACATTTTTCACTTGTTAAACTTATTACTCAGGTAGTAAAGTTAGTAAAAAAACTAATTTTCAGGTTCTACAAGGAGTAGAAGATTTTTTTTCAGATCCTACCTGTTAATGGGTCGTCCCAAATGAGGCCATGTAGAAATGTTTAGGCGCTAGGTAACTATGTGACGCTAGCCCCTTGAACGGGCCAATCAAGTTGGGCCTCCAGCACGTGGGCTGAATAACAAAAATCTAATGGGCTGTAGTTCAACGAACAGGTTTACTGGGCCGGCTCGTTTCCTGCTCGAACTCGATCGCGCATTCACGACCTGCCCTCTCCGCTCCCATTCTCGCCTGGACTTCTTGACTGAGGCACTTCTTGCCTCGCCGCGCGCCGTCTTCCCGGCGGCCACCGACCCCTTGCCATTTCCCACCTCAGCCTCGTCCTCCCATTCCCCAGAACCTCGCTCTGCTCCGGCGTAGCTCCGTGCCAAGCAGCAGCTGGGCATCCAATCTAGCTCGAGGCTGCCGGCGCCGAGCCAGCGCTCACGGCGGCGCATCTACCTTGGCTCGGCCCCCCACGCTCCTTCACGGCGCGCGGATTCGTCGGAATCTGCCTCCTCCTCGTCTACCCCGACCACCGCGGCTCGGCATCCAGTGTAAGGTCTTCTGCCTTGCCTCCGGCCACGTGCGCACCAGGTGTTCGACATTATTCCCCTGAGGGAGTTCTGTTATGTTCTTGGCCAGACGACCATCTGGGTTGTCTAACATCAGCAGGCTCTGCATCCTCCACACCGTTTCCTGGATACTTTCGTCGAGGCGGTCGCGATTCAGCGCCGGCAGCGACAATGCGACCGCGAATCCAGTCGGCCGGCTGTCGGAGCTTTTCCGGCCGGTCCGGATGGAGATCAGCGGCGTCATCTTGCGGGCACTGGAATGCGGTACGTGTTCGGGGTCGGTGGAGCTGGAGAGGCTCGACGTCGAGCTGGACCCCTTTGTCATCAACCTGGTGGTCCGGGGCCTGTCAGACTCGGAGACAGCGGTGCGGTTTTACCGGTGGGCGGAGTCACGCCCGGGGTTCGATCATAGCCAGTTCGCGATAGCGTACATTGTGAGCTTGCTGTTTATGGATGGCAATTTTGCTATGCTGTCGGAGTTCATGGGGACAGTGAGGAGCCAGGGGGTGGCGTTGCATCGGTCCCTGTATCGGATCCTTTTGTCGGGCTATGTCCGAGCTGGCAAGTTCGACTTGGTCATTGAGACATTTGATGAGATGGTCATGTCGGGTTGCCGTGAGTTTGGTGTCGATTACAATAGGTACATAGGTGTTCTAATTAAGAATTGTTGTTTTGATTTGGTGGAGAAATACTATGGCATGGCGCTCGAGAAGGGTTTTTGCCTGACTCCGTTCACTTACTCGAGGTGGATCTCTGCATTGTGTCAGTCAAACAGGATTGAGCTTGTACAGGAGCTTCTGGCTGACATGGACAGATTTGGGTGCTCTCCAGATATTTGGGCTTGTAATATATACATCGATTGTTTGTGTAAACAGAACAGGTTACATGATGCACTGCATATGCTAGAGAAGATGCGGGGGAAAGGAACCAGCCCAGATATTGTGACTTACACAACAGTTGTTGCCTGTTTATGTAACAATAAGAAGTTTGCAGACGCAGTTGGACTTTGGGAAGAAATGGTGAAGAGGGGCCTTAAACCTGATGTTGTAGCATGTGGTTCACTGATCTTTGGGCTGTGCAAGAATAGCAAGGTAGAAGAGGCTTTTGAACTAGCATCGAGGATGTTAAGTCTGAACATAGATCTGAGTGTCTCAATATACAACGCCCTAATAAGTGGCTTCTGGAGAGCTGGGGACATTGATAAAGCCTACAACCTCATATCCTTCATGCGGACAAATGGATGTGAACCAGATGTTGTTACATATAATATCCTTCTGAATCATTACTGCACTGTAGGTATGATTCAGAAAGCTGAAAAATTGATAACAAAGATGGAAACAAGCGGTGTAAATCCTGACCGGTACAGTTATAATCAGTTGTTAAAAGGACTCTGCAAGACTCATCAACTGGATAAGGCATTTGCTTTTGTTTCCGATCATATGGAAGTTGGTGGCTTCTGTGATGTTGTATCCTGTAATATACTGATTGATGCATTTTGCAAGGCCAAAAAGGTGAAATCTGCATTAGAGCTGTTCAAGGAAATGGGTTATAAGGGAATGCAAGCTGATGCTGTGACATATGGAACTCTTATCAATGGTCTTTTCAGTGTAGGATACCACAATCTAGCTGAAGAACTTTTTGAGCAGATGCTGAAGGCTCAGATTGACCCTAATGTTAATCTGTACAATATTATGCTTCATCACCTGTGCAAGGTTGGTTATCTAAAACGTGCTCAGAAAATATTCGCACATATGATTCAGAAGGAAGTCTTACCTGACACTGTTACTTATAACACACTCATATACTGGCTTGGAAAAAGGTCAAGAGCAATTGAAGCCCTTGATCTGTTCAAGGGTATGAAGACAAGGGGGGTAGAGCCAGATAGCTTGACATTTAAGTATTTGATAAACGGTCTCCTGGACGAGGGGAAATCTACACTAGCTTATGAGGTATGGGAATATATGATGGAGAATGGTATCATTCTTGACAGAGAAGTTTCTGAAAGGTTGATAACTGTGCTTAAATCGAAGAACAAGTAACTGCCAAGTTCTTGGAGAGGTTTATCCACTAGAGTTTTGCATGGCTCTGCTGCCTCCGTGCAGCTACCTTCAGAGCTACTATAGTTGATTCTGAGCTCCTCGTGCAGTTGCGCTCAACTTTGCTGCACTCCTGGTATGAATGTACATTATCTGGACCAGACGTCCAGACCCATGGCAGACATGCGAAATTAGCAGCAATGGACAAGGTAATCTTATTTTTGACCTTCTAATTTATGGGCATCGTGCTAGCTTTTGTGATGTGAACATCTGATATTTAATTGTGAAGCAAAATCAATGCCGTTGAACAATTGGACTGTCTAAGATTATTCAGAGCTAGAGAGCCAAGATAATCCGACTTGTTATAGTACATAAGAAGCTTTTCAGAAACTAGCTCAAGAGACATACACCTGATACTTATACACATTACCGAAAGCAATAGAAGATAGTGATCATTTTATAAATTCTTATTTGATTTAAGTTGGTTCGTGCCTAATTTTTTTTGTGTCCCTTGTACATACATATCTGTCCAGTACACTGTAACGCTTCTCTGAAATCACAGGTGTGGTCTCCAAATGCATCTTGAGCAACTGTAATGTTGGCCCAAGTTGTCAACTTATTCATGAGAAGGTCTGCAAAAATATAAATGTGAGGTACATTTCTGACATTATCTTCATTCAAGGTTAATTCCATCATAAAGCCATCAAGTTATAATTGACCTCAATACCTCATCACTATCTCACAAAACAAATAAATGTTATTAGTAGCTAGATTTGCTGTTATGGGAGTTGCACTATAAGGTGCATCACCACATCACATATGTTATTAGCCTCTAGGTTTCCAAGAACATAAGTTTTGAAGCTTTAAAACATGGATCAGCTGCATCGCACATGCGCGCAGCGTGCTAGACAGCCTCCTACATAACAGTGTGAATCCACTCTCCCTTTTGATCATCATAGTTTGTTGACTTTGAAGCTTCACTTCACGTATCATGATGTATCTCTCCACTGCATGTAGTTGCCTGTCGATTTGACCCTGTTTTTGCCGCCTGCACCAAATGAGCTGACATGCCCATATGCATTTATCATGTTCCTAGAACACTTTCTTTATTTCTTGTATATTTGTTCTGAATGTATAATATGATTTACAGGGTAGAATCAATAGCCTGTTTCCGTGAAATGAATCTCTGCACATGAACAGGCTAAATTGAGTAAGCAACTGCAAATGGATTCATCTATATCCTTCGGAGCTCCTAGGTCTCAGGACGGATACTTTTAAGAGTGAAGAGTATGAAAATGAAGCTTCTTGATATCTTAGTCTGATATCCTCCAGTGATGGGTTGTTACCTTGAGTTGCTCGTGGCTGTACAGAGGAAGGACCTGGGAGGAGGATATTTGTACTTTTGGAGGTGGATTTGGAAACTAGAATGCCCGGCGAAGGTCCATCACTTCCTGTGGTGATTTTGCCATAACAGAGACCCGTTGCGTATGAACATTGCAAGAAGAGGGGTTCAGCTGGATATCAGATGTGCCGTATGGCACGAGTTTTGTTCGACAGGGGCCATTTGTCTCCAAGAGTAGCTAGGCAGCACTTAGGTCACGAAGGCGCAAGCCTTTCGGCCATACTCATGCGTGCAGCTTTTAGAAGCTGCAGAGATCCTGGAACCAGATGATGGCAGATGTTTGAAGACTGCCCAGGTTTGTGTTTTTCTTTGTCCCTGGCACTGGAACTATATGGAATCTGTAACGAAAATGTAATGCCCTTTGGGGCTGAGGGTTTTGCCTCTTTGTTTTTTTCTTCTTCTCAATTTTGATAAAGGAATATACAGAACGTGCAGTCGCTGCTGGTAAGGGGAGTTCTGTGATAGCGCTGACACTGACAGCCTACTGATAGTTGAACCAGACCCATTGGGGTTTTGCCTGCCAATCTTTTCTGGTAATTTTTTTGAAAGTTGATTATTATTCAGTTGCATTCGTCGATACAAGTTTATGTATACGGAGTAGACGAGGATATGAGGAGCATGCCTGTATGTCTAGACTGGCCAGCATGCTGATGCTATTCCTGCAGGATTGACAGACGAGGAGTTTCGTTGCCAGCACAGTCCGGCGTCTATCTACTTCCCTGGACGGGGCGGCACACGCGCACGCGCCGGCCACGACCACGAGGCGATAGGCCTCGAAAACGTACAGACTTCCCACGAGCTGGCCAGTCAAGGAAACACCTGCACCTCGTCGTGTTGTGTGCGAGCTAACCGGCCGAGCAACAAACGGACCCAGACAAGCCTA
Source organism: Lolium rigidum (assembly GCF_022539505.1). Lineage (NCBI taxonomy): Eukaryota > Viridiplantae > Streptophyta > Magnoliopsida > Poales > Poaceae > Lolium > Lolium rigidum. The sequence goes on from NC_061514.1 coordinate 318,275,966, forward strand.
CCTCAGCTTCTCCCTCGCTGCCATGCATGGACTGGACAGAACTTCTCACCGTCCAAACCTTTCTCGCTCAACACTCGTTTTTCTTAAATTTAAACTGATGGATACTCGATAGAGAGACAGAGACATTGACGCGTAGGTACTGTCGTGTTGTTTTCGCGCGCGGTGTAGTAAATAACCAGTCACACCACGTACGTTATCCACAAGGAAAAACAGTCGCGCCAACCGCTGCTGCACCGGCCATAATCAATAGTCAGCAGTTCCAGATCAAAAAATAAAGTCAGCAGTTGAATAGGCACACAAAAGAAAATTCTACTACTCCTACTGTAATATTTTGTGACAGCGAGCACGTACGTACAACGAGTTCGTTGGGAACCTGGTCCAACTGGTCCTTTCCACGAAGGCACGCGTAAACGAGTTTCGTTGACACTCGGCTTAGACAGTTACACGTAGCACATGTACGTGCACGCCGCCACGCGCTACTTTTACTTTACCCTGGATAACAATAGTATCTACAGTTCTCATGCATGCTAGCTCATTCCATTTGGTTTGACCTAGTACTATATTATCCTTGTAATATGATAAAAAATTGCGATGATTATAATATAATACTTGATCATGCATACTTCCCTTTAGACTAGCCACAATGGGAAGTACCATATGGTAGTATCATGCATATGATACTAGCGTATGATATTATCTTCACAATGCATAGTATCAGACTGCTCATAGTGGGAGTAACATAGCTAGTAACATCACACATCTCAAGACATTTTGGTGACATGGCATGCGAATAAATGAAGAAAGAGAGTGAGGTGGTAACTAGCTACTCCCTCCGTCCCGGTTTACAGGTCTTGCACGTATTTCTAGGTTGCTAATTTAACCAACATAACACAAGATATATACTACAAAATATATATCATTAGAAAGTTTAGATGTTATACTTTGTAATGGCATAATTTTTATAGTGTAAAATTTATATTATATTGGTCAAATTGACGATCTTGGGATACGCGTAGGCCCTGTAAACCGGGACGGAGGTAGTATGTTACCATAACATCACACACCCCAAGACAAAATGAGTCTACAACATAATAAATGACACAACGCATGACACCACATATAAATTACTACCCACTATGAAGGTAGTAACCTAGACAAGTAACATGGCATATGTTACTAGTCTAAGTTACTCCGCACTATGAGCAGCCTCATGTACTAGTATCATAAGCTTACAATATTTATTGATTTGTAGAATCTCAATACAAACATAAGTACAAGATTTGTTTGAAATTAATTTTTCTAGTTCTACGTGCTATGATATAGTATCTACCTATGATACTACTATCATCTCTTTCATCATTAATTGATGCGACACATCAGCATTTTTCATGCATGCATTGCATGATACTAGCTATGGAGTAGAACATCAACTACTAGGACAGCTAGCTATCTCGCCATGTTCTCTGCTAACTATATCGCCATGTTCTATTGGCCAACGCTAGAAAACTACAGCTGAACCATGTACATCCCTCTTGGCTATCACATAAATTTCTGATTATGATTAATCGATGCAGCTGGTTGATCAGACAGAAAAGGAAAGGCTCGTGAGGTCGGTCGGTCGGCCCAAGTACCTACCTCGGTGGGGCTCCCTTGTTTTTTTTATTTATTTCTCCACCTTAATTCAGCAACTAATAAACTGATGATAAACATTTGGATCATGATCATATCTGGATAAGCCAAAATCGCGTGATTCTCTCTTGCATGCCCCTCCATATGTGCTAGCACTACATGCCAATTAATATCGTAGAGTTTATACCATGGACAAAGAGAATATACTCCTCAAATAAGACAGGACATCAAGGCAATTCGGTCAGTAAATCTCAATCCCTGCAAATCCGCCCAGGAGTAAAAACAGAGGCTTTAAAATGGAAATCAAAATCAACGGAGTAAATCTTCTTAGATAAACAAATCAACGGTGTAAATCTTCTTAGATAATAAACAAAACAACAGTCTAATCACTTGAGGAAAGTCATCTCCGACATTCCGATCGACATTTCCGCTTTTTATTAACTTTCCATTTCTTCCCAACCGACATTCCACGTAGTACCCTGGCCAGTCGCCTATATAAAGCCCCGGCTAGCTGCTGCACCAACACACCAAAACGCACACCAACAAACACACAAGCTAGGATTCGATTTAAACTCTCTCTCATCCATCCATCGTTGCCAGCAAGAAGGAAGGAGATCGGTAGAGCAATGGCTCCGATGGCGGTCAAGGGTGTTGCGGCGAAGAAGGCGCAGGCTAAGGGAGCGTACGTGACGTTCCTTGCCGGCTCCGGCGACTACTGGAAGGGCGTGGTCGGCCTTGCCAAGGGCCTCCGTGCCGTCAAGTCGGTGTACCCGCTGGTGGTGGCCGTGCTCCCCGACGTCCCAGAGGATCACCGCCGCACGCTGGTCGACCAGGGCTGCGTCGTCCGCGAGATCGAGCCCGTGTACCCGCCAGAGAGCCAGACCCAATTCGCCATGGCCTACTACGTGATCAACTACTCCAAGCTCCGCATCTGGGAGGTATACCTTTACTGCTTGATCTCTTGTTATATTCCTGCTTGGATCGATGTTGACGTTGATCATACGCTATGTTGTGGTATAGTTTGTTGAGTATGAGAAGATGGTGTACCTGGACGCCGACATCCAGGTGTTCGACAACATCGACTACCTCTTCGACCTGGAGGCCGGCAGCTTCTACGCCGTCAAGGACTGCTTCTGCGAGAAGACATGGAGCCACACGCCGCAGTACAAGATCGGCTACTGCCAGCAGTGCCCCGACAGGGTTGCCTGGCCGGAGCACGACCTCGGAGTGCCACCGCCGCCGCTCTACTTCAACGCCGGCATGTTCGTGCACGAGCCCAGCCTCGCCACCGCCAAGGCCCTCCTTAAGAAACTCGTCGTCACCGATCCGACCCCCTTTGCTGAGCAGGACTTCCTGAACATGTTCTTCAGGGACGTGTACAAGCCCATCTCGAACGTGCATAACCTGGTGCTGGCCATGCTGTGGAGGCACCCCGAGAACGTCGAGCTCGGGAAGGTCAAGGCCGTGCACTACTGCGCTGCGGTAATTTACGTCTTCGTACAATCCGCCATGATTTTTTCTCTGTCGGTTCTTCAGTTTTATGATTATGATCATTGTTTCCACTGTGCGTACGTGCAGGGCTCGAAGCCATGGAGGTTCACGGGCAAGGAGGCGAACATGGACCGTGAAGACATCAAGATGCTGGTGAAGAAGTGGTGGAACATCTACGACGACGAGAGCCTAAACTTCAAGGGAGACGTCGCCGGCGAGGTCACCGTCACCGACCCGCTTGGTGCGGCTCTGTCCGAGGCCCTCGCCGTCAAGTACTTCCCAGCGCCCTCAGCCGCATAGGCTCGTTGCTGCGTTCATGCCGGCGTTGAAGTACACTGCTTGTTGGCGCTCAATCAGGCGTCATAATTCAGATTAGAATCTACTGCAATTAGGGATTTCGCCGAAAGGAAATAATATGTATTATCGATAAATGATCGGTCTACACGGTTTTGGTGTTGTAGATCTACGATCAGTATATCAGTTTATTTTTGTTTGCAAGACTAGGACAAGTTTGTAAATACGTACAGGCATGCACACGGTTGGTCTAACACTATGGAGATCTACCTACCTGCTGCGTACGTACTTGTAAGTTCGAAACATTTTGGAACCTAGTATAATAAGATTATTTTTCCCCTAGTTACCAGGCTCCTGAATATGACCCGACCTTCTCAAACATCCATTCCTTTTTGTCCTGGTTTGGAACGGGAACTTGCTCCCCCGCAGCACTTCTCGAAATAGTCTTTCACCCCACTATATTAATATAGCAACCATATGATACAACAAACATGCTGCCACAAGAAGCAAGGGACAGGGCTGGCAGGGCCATGAGCGGAGTGGAGCCGATGACTATGTAGGTTACACCAGAAGCTTTGCAAGCATACCAGTACAAACTCGCGCGCATCGGGCGCAAGTTAGAAAAGATGCGGCAAAAGTTGGATGAAAGAAAAGCTACGGCAGACGCGTCTAGCGAGCGCAGAAACAACCTGAGCCGACACTCAGGAAGCTCGGCAAACAATGGAGAAGGTCACCGAAGGAGAGCAAGGTCCAGACTGGAAAATATACCCGAAGGAGAACGAGAAAACCTGATTCAAAACCTCGACATGTCGTTTATGTCAATAGACACAAGAGGAAACATCATACGAAAAACTCTAGAGGCAGGATACATGGCGGCACAAGCTTTCATACTGGCATCCAAACCTCGGTCAGGGGATCCTCGTGAGTCATTGTATCATATGGCCATGACAGGTGTAGGCGTTATGGGGGCAGCACTAGTAGGAAGGGAGGTAGCACCGCAACCCAAAAGTACTCTACGAAGAAATAGTCCAAGGCAAAATAGTCCTCGATGAACTGTGGCAGCAACGCGAGATCCGCGAGACACTCCAAGGGAGGTTGACGCAAGAAACAATGTAACTCAAGCTCGAGTGGACATGGCACACGAGGAGAGAGATCGCGAAACCAGAGCACGAGAACGTCGACGTACACCAGAAGATAGCGACGATGACACATGCAGGCTCCCTTGCTTTACCCAAAGGGTTCGAAAAACCCGAGTGCCGTCCAGCTTCAAGTTACCCGACAACTATAAAAAGTTCGACGGGCTACAAGACCCAAAGGACTGGTTGGTAGATTATCTGGAGACAGTAAAACTGATGGGTGGAATGAAAGCAAGAGCCATGCAAAGCATCCAAGTTCACCTCAGCGGAGCCGCAAGATCATGGATGAAGAAGCTACCAGAAGGATCCATCGACAGCTGGGAAACTTTTGAGGACTTGTTCGTGAAGAATTTCAGATCAATGTGCAAAAAACCAGCATCAATAGAGCAGTTAAGGACGTCCAAGCAAAAACCGGACGAAACGATAACAGCGTATATCCAGCGCTGGAGCATTATCAAATATTTGGCTGAGCATGTGTCTGATGAAAGAGCAATAGATGCGTTCATTGCAGGAATCCGAAGGAGAGACCTAATCGTAGATTGTGGAAGATCGAACCCAAGAATAATAGCAGATCTTATGGAGATAGCAAATTGCTGGGCCGACGGAGAGGATGTTGTCCACAATAAGAGGCAAAGATCATCGGAGGCTGATCGCCATAGAAACAACAATCAAAATAGACGACGCTATCGTAACATTTCGGATTACGATGGTCCCGGCCAAGTTTCGGCCAGCTTCCGAGGAAATAGCGGAGGAAATCATCGGGAGGATTACCACAGGAGCAACGATCAAAGAAGTGATCACACAGATACACCAAGCTCCAGTAGACAAAATAATCGACCCAGATTTACTCTTATCAGAAACATTGAGTAAAGTTTATGATAACAGCTAAGGATGAAAATATAAAGTGGTAAGGTAACATAAGATGAGCCTACAACCCAGTGAAAACACTCGGCTGTAGCCTCGGGGGCTACTCCCATCGGGAGCGCTAGTCGCGCACCCGATGAAATACACAGAGAAGGAGGAAACAACAAGTTCGATTAAAGGATAAAAAATAGAGTGAATGGATAAGAGAAGTTGAGCCTACAACCAAGTACAAACACTCGGTTGTAGCCTCGGGGGCTACTCCCATCGGAAGCGCTGGTCGTGCACCCGAAAAATAAAAAAAATAAAAAAAGAGGAGAAAAGTGTGCAAAGACAATATAAAAAGCTGCAGTCGAAGAAATTATCGTACATCTTCGAGTTATACATAACTTGTCATGTACTCTCATCGAGAGATCAAGATATTATTCGATATAAATATATCATCTCGAAGGAATGAGGTATTCCATCAGCCGAATAAAGGTATTCGACAAAATATTCTCAGAGCGTGTCCGCCGCGGTTATAACTCTGAATGCCGTTACTCAAAAAAAGAGTGCGAAGGTAAGACTCCAGGATCCGTCCTGTGTGGCGTGCCATCGCACCTGAATGCGCTCTCCCACTTTACCCACATCAACATATGTGAAGAAAAATCCTGACGGACGCGTTGGGTACTCGATAAAATAGAAATTGGAGTTCGATAATGATAAGTCCTTAAGCGGCACATATCGAATTACGCCAGTATCCCGGGTTCGAGTCCAGGGACTCGAGCTTGTAGTAGGTTTATGCAGGTTTGCCACAAGAGCAATTAACTGGTACCTAATCTGTCAGATGACCCAGCCTCATTTACGAATATCCCTGTAAACAAGATAGACACTGAGTAAAATAATTGTTATGGTAAAAGTATACTGCGATTTTTATGATGGAGATTTTACTCGACTCTACGATTCAAGCAAAATCTCGGGGGCTACTGACATATGTAAGTCTAGCAGGCGTGCTGTTATCTGTAAAAGAGGATAAGCCCATGGACCCAAAGGTTGAGAAGCTCGGAAGGCCAAAGAACTCTGTATAAGGAAAATAGAGATGTAATAGGAATACAATAGCAATATAGGAAAGGCCCATAAGCCTCTTGTAATTTGTAACTTGTACGACACGGAAAGCCTCGACTCCACCTCCTATATAAAGGGGAGCCGAGGGAGAAAGAAAGGATCAAATCTATTGTCAACAGAGCCACCGTAATCTTTAGTCGAGCACCTTTTCGGCTGAAACCTTCGAGATCTACTTGCCCTCTACTTTCCACGAAACCCTCAGTCTACAATAATCTGTAGGCATTGACAAGTTAATCTCTTGTCACCGCTGGTCTACACCTTTGACCCGAGCCCAACGGTGGTTTCCCAATGGACTCTTGCATTCCTTTGAGCTTGGTTATATTATATGAACACGTGGTAACAAGGATGGACCCATCTTATCTCAAAATTCTCTCTGGTTGACCCGATGCAGAAGTTTCCCCCTATAGGTCCTAAACCTTTCCTAAGTATCACAACATGTGCGCATGAAGGGGGGTTATAGCCAAGGGATAAACATTGGATCTATCAACCTCCCACTACACTTGCATTCATAACATAAGCACACACGCAAGTTTTGGGGTTATTCTGACCCTCCGAAGAGTCGGGTTAATCGAAACCCTAAGCCATTGACCGCGAGCTCTACACCTTTGGCTCGAGCCCAACGACGGTCTCCCAAGGAACTCTTGGCTGCCTTTGAGCTTTGTTAGGTCATAGGAACATGTAGTAACAAGGATGGCCCCATGTTATCTCAAGATTCCCTTTGGTTGACCCGAAGCAGGAGTTTCCCGCTATACGTCTGAACCTTTCCTAAGTGGCAGCGCATGTGCACGTGAAGGGGTCACACCCGGGGCATAAACATTTGACCTACCAACGTCCCACCACACTTTTATACATACCATAGGAACTCACGCAAGTTTTCGCGGGATTCCGACCCTTCAAAGAGCTGGATCCAGCAAAACCCTAAGTCGTTGTCCGTAAGGTCTACACCTTTGAACCGATCCCAACTGCAGTCTCGAAATGGACTCTTGCCTTCCTTTGAGCTTGGTTAGCTCACAGGAATATGTAGTAACAAGGATGGACCCATCTTATCTCAAGATTCCCTCCGGTTTGCCTGAATAGGGAGTTCCCCCCTATACGTCTTGAACCTTTCGTAAGTTTCAACGCATCTGCACGTGAAGGGGGTCGCAGTCAGGGGAATAACAATGGATTTTTTTTAATGCAAATCTGTTTTCGTAAGATTCTCTCCGTTCCATTCTATAGTGCCTATAGTTTTTTGGCACAGAAATTAGCGCAAGAGTATTCTTTACATAAAACCCCTTGGCTTAACGATTTGAGTTCAGAGTAAAATGAGAGAAATCGATAACTTTCTAAATCAACGTAACAAATCCCACAAATCTCTCTGGTTGACTCTCCATATATGTGCAGCCAGGTTCTACTATTAAGGAAAGAAAAACAATGCTTCTTAAATCTAAGGAATCGTTGGGGTCATGCATTAGGAATCTCAATTAATTGTTTCCCTGTTGTATGAATTTTTTTCATGCATGTCGTGTGGGAGCTGACCGGTAGAGGGGGTAATTGAAAAAAAAGCAAGCTATAACCTTATATTCTGAAACAAATGCTAAAAATCTATATGCATTATAAAAAGGAACGAATGATATTACAAGAAAGTAGAAGTATCATGCAACAAACAAATTCAACTGCAAACATAATTTACCAAGTGGAAAGAAAAGAGGAAACTTGGAAAGATGGAAACTAGTTGAGCTGCATGAGCTATGTCCGTCGGCACAACTCACGTTGTTTGGTTCTTGCCAGTTCGTGCGTCGCGGTTCCACGTGGCTAAAATATGTGCCGACGATCAGGTGGAACCGACATCAACCATCGGCTAGCTATCGCGGTGCCGATGGTTAGGGTATGCCACGGTGGTTGTCCGCATGGTTATAGCTACGCCGATAGCTTTGCTACGCTGACGGTTATTTACAAGTCATAAACTTCTGAGCTATGTGCCGACGGCCCCACAAACAATCACCTAGGACCGTCGGCTTCTCGGCGTTTTCCTTGTGAACGCAGCGGCGAAGGGTGGCGGAGGCCAGGCAGGCCGCCGTCGCGAGCGTGGCCCCAGCATTTGCATACTACCGACCAGTTGCTCACCGTTTTCCAGCCGGCCCAGGATGTCGTGAGAGTACCAATCTTCGGTGCCAAGTGCCATGTGCGTGCCAGTGACTTCAGTGCTCACCGTCCAAATCTTTCTCGCTCGACACTCGTTTTCGTTTTCATTTTATTAATTTCTGAAAGCTGCTGGATACATACTGGATAGAGAGTCCGAGAGTGACGTCGTATTTTCGATCAACGGGGAAGCCGCGTACGTGCGTGTTGCTTTCGCGGCGTAGTAAATAACCGGTCACAGCACGTACGTACGTTATCCAACGAAACATTCACAGCAACTGCTCCTGCACCGGCCATGACCAACACTTCAGTAGACAGCAGTTGAGTACGGACAAAAGTTGGTTGGGGATTCGGTCTGATTGTTCCACGCAGGGGTACACACACGGACGTGCTAGACAATCGTCACAACAGTAATTCTAATTCTTATGCATGCTCATTACATTATCCTTATCAAGTGATGATGCATCTAGCGCTACTAGTATAACATGGGAGTCGCAAGCTAGTATCGGTGTTCCGTTTGACCACATCCTCTCTAATTAAGTGATCTTCTCGCGACATCTTCGTCCACATAGATCACATTGAAAGGCTAAGCTAGCTGAACCACACAAAATTACATCAATCCCTTGGGCCTTGGCTATCACAGCAGATTGTCATATAATTTTACGAATAATCCTCTGATTATGATTTATTCATGTGGATGATATCAGACAGAAAAGGAACGAGGAAGAGGAATTTATGCGTGTCATCATGTCAATGGTTTGGGAGAGACTTGTTTAGGATCTCTCCATTAGGTAGCATCATATGACCAACTTAGAGAAATCGTACTTAGAAAATGCAAAACAAATCTGAAAATAATAAACAACATGCATATAGGTTGTATCTACAACTCAAAGAAATTTTATCTTAAAATCTGATCTACACTTGCAGAAACAAAAAAGACAAATTCTATTGTGGATAGTGTCACATCTGGTTGAATAGTATTTCATACTATTCACACCCATATTCATCTTTTTTGTCTCTCTAAGTGTACGCCAAATTTGAAGTTGCAAATTTTTGGCATTGCATATATAACACAGATGTGTGTTGTCATTTATTTTCAGAAAAATTGAACATGTTTTGTCTTTGCAAAAAAAATTATTCTCATACATCATATCTAAGATCTGATCCTAGCTAAGTCTTCTCCTCAATGGTTTGGAAGTCTGGATTTTACACCTCTAGTACTCCCTCCGTCCCAAAATGTGAGGGGTCTAAGGTTAGTGAAAAGTCCACATCTTCTAACTTTGACCAAGTTTATATCAAAATATATAAACATCTACAATATATACTAGATCAATATCAATACGTTTCATCATATAAAGTATATTTTCTCAATGTGTTCATTCAATTTTGTAGATATAGATATCTTTCCTAAATATTTGGCCAGAGTTTGTATGATTTGACTTTTAAGTAACCTTAGAAGCCTTATATTGAGGGAATTAATAGGGGGACGAGACACACGCCTCTCGGGTCGCCCCCTCCAGGCGACCAGGGAGGCGAAACCCTAGTCGCGCCGCCGCCTCCCCCAGCCGTCCTCTACCTCCTCGTCGCCCCTAGAGGCGCCGCCGGGCTAAGCCCACGACGCCGGTGAAGGGGGCGGCGGGGATCTGGGCCCTCGCCCCCCGCGCGGAAGATAGGTGGAGGATTTTCGCGCTGGGTTCGCCGCGGCCGGTGGGGCTGCTCGGTGGCTCTTCCGTCGCCGTTGGCTGGCCTCTGGCCTAGCCGGAGGTAAGGGAGGGTGCTGCCGGTGGCGTCCTCGGAGGGGGCTCTGGACCTCAGGGCGGCGGCCCTGATCTGGTGGACGGCGTCGGCTCTGCGGCGAGCGGTGGCTGTGAGTGCTTGCCCTCCTCTCTGGTCGTGCGGACGGCGGAGGGGTGGCGGGCGTCTGGTGTGGCCGGGGAGCTGCCGCCAGCTCTCTGTGCCTGTCCCCGAAAGATCCCCTTTTCCGGCCGGTGAAACCTGCATCCCATGGCCAGATCTGCTTGCTCTGGTTTGCCGGATGGTGGCGGGAGGCTCAGGACCGGGGAAACCTGCGGGCGGCGGTGGCCACGACGCCGGCGACGCTCCCGGCGCCCGTTTCCTCCTTTGAGGCAGCGTTGAGATCCCTTGTTTCTTCCCCACCCACACCCCTGCCCGGGGTGAAAACCCTATTTTCCTCGTGTGGGCGTTGGCGGCATTGCGATGGCGTTCCCTTCCTGGAGGCTTCGTCTGAGGTTTGCAGGGGTGGTTGGCGGGTTTCGGTTGGTCGTGGTGGTGCTTGGCAGTGCGTTCTCTCCTTTGTCAACCCTGCGCTTGGCCAGGTTGATGCTCTTGTTTGCCGGTCTTCGTGGTGCGCCGACGCCCGGCCAGCCTTGCGTCCTCCTCATGGTGGTGCCGAGGCGGCCGACGGCGCTCGTCGGGAGCTCTCGTTGTGGTAGCCGACTTGCCCACTTCCATGTTCTTTGGGTGTTCTTACTATGGTTTGCTCTTGGGAGAGCTTCTCTGCTCGCCGACGGCGGCGCTCTTCGGACCAGGGCGAGAGGGAAGGGTCCCTCTTCGGAGTCAGAGGCCATGAGTTGGACACTAATCACTCTTCTGGAAGCTGGCGAGCTCGTTCCTTCCGCTGATGGTGCTTCCTTCTAGCTTTGTTTCTTCCTCTGGTGGCTGCTCGGGTAGACGATGGCCTTAGTGTTAATAGCATTTGTGCTTTTCTCTTTGGTTTGTAAGCTGTGTATGCCTTGTTGCACTCTGTATCTGCCGTTTTGGCTTTATTAATTTAAAGCTGGGCCTTTGGCCTTATGTTTAAAAAAGAAGCCTTATATTTTTAGGACGGAGGGAGTAGTAAAAGGAATGACCAACTTCAATTGGACAATTATGTGGATTATCAGGATAGCCGAAGAATTGCGCAATTGTCGCTCATGTACTCTGCCAATTAATACAGTAGAACATACCCTGCATATCGGAAGAATATACCACCAATTAAGCGACAAGTCATGCGGTAAAATGGACAGCCATTATCCTCATCCGATTGATTCTAGAACAAATTATCCTCCAAGTTAACACCCAAATCACCTCTTATCATCAGTATAAGAGAGAAATAAGGCAGAAGTGGACATCGCCTCTAAAATCCTAGCTAATCCGCACAAGAGTAAAAACGGAAGTTGCGTTAGTACAATGGAATATCAAAATCAACGACCGGGTAATAAGCCATCGTCGTCATTCGAATCGAGATTTCATTTTATTACCTTTCCATTTTATCCCAACTACTCGGCCCCCACCCCAGGAACACGACGTGCTACCAAGCATCCCGTACGTCGCCTATATAAAGCCCACCAAGCTGCGCAACCCATACACCAACAGGCACAGCAACAACACGCGAGAATTTGGCTCTAGTTCCTCTCATCCATCCACTGATCACTCCAAGCAAGAAGGAAGGAGATCGCTCGAGCTAGCAATGGCTCCAATGGCGCTCAAGGGTGTTGCGGCCAAGGAGACGCCGGTCAAGGGCGCGTACGTGACGTTCCTCGCCGGCTCCGGCGACTACTGGAAGGGTGTGGTGGGCCTCGCCAAGGGCCTCCGCGCCGTCAAGTCGGCCTATCCGCTGGTGGTGGCCGTGCTCCCCGACGTCCCCGAGGACCACCGCCGCACGCTGGTCGACCAGGGCTGCGTCGTCCGCGAGATCGAGCCCGTGTACCCGCCGGAGAGCCAGACCCAGTTCGCCATGGCGTACTATGTCATCAACTACTCCAAGCTCCGCATCTGGGAGGTACTTTCTAGTCTATGATCTCTTGTTCTATTCCATCTTGGATCATTAGGTATTGATTGACTGACTGATTGCGGTGTAGTTTGTTGAGTACAAGAGGATGGTGTACCTGGACGCGGACATCCAGGTGTTCGACAACATCGACCACCTGTTCGACCTGGAGGCAGGCAGTTTCTACGCTGTCAGGGACTGCTTCTGTGAGAAGACCTGGAGCCACACGCCGCAGTACAAGATCGGCTACTGCCAACAGTGCCCCGACAGGGTGTCGTGGACGGAGAGCGACCTCGGCGTGCCACCGCCGCCGCTCTACTTCAACGCCGGCATGTTCGTGCACGAGCCCAGCCTCGCCACTGCCAAGGCCCTCCTCGAGAAGCTCGTCGTCACCGACCCGACCCCCTTCGCCGAGCAGGATTTTCTCAACATGTTCTTCAACGACGTGTACAAGCCCATCCCGAACGTCTACAATCTGGTGCTGGCCATGCTCTGGAGGCACCCCGAGAACGTGGAGCTCGGCAAGGTTAAGGCCGTGCACTACTGCGCTGCCGTAAGTGACTGTGGTCAATCCATCTATTTGTACAAACCGCCATGAATTTATCTCTCTAGGTTTGATCTTAATTTTTATGATTATGATCAAATGTTTCCATTCCATTCTTGCAGGGTTCGAAGCCTTGGAGGTTCACCGGCGAGGAGGCGAACATGGACAGGGAGGACATCAAGATGCTGGTCAACAAGTGGTGGGGCATCTACAACGACGAGAGCCTAGACTTCAAGGGCGCCGACGGCGGCGAGGTCACCGACCCGCTTGGTGCGGCTCTCGCCGAGGCCTGGGCCGGCAAGTACTTCCCTGCGCCGTCCGCCGCATAGACCCGTGCCTTGCATGCCGACCGGCGTTGACGCACACGGCATGTTGGCGCTCAATCAAGCGTCATAATTAAGATTACAATCTACCGCATATAGGGTTTTTGCCGAAAGGAAATAATATGTGGACAGATCTGCACGTTTTGGTGTTGTAGATCTATCGAGCAGTATGCTAGTGTATTTTTGGTTTGCAAGAGTAGGACAAGTTTGTAAATACGTGCATGCATGCACATGTTGCTCTAACTATATGGTTGAAACCTAAGTTTATATATATAATATTTTCTCCATTTCAAATTAAGTGATGCAGTTAATACATGTTTCATTGCTTTTTACTATATCACTTAATTAGGAACACGAGTTAGTATGAAATTCTCCCCAGCTATTTGACGTTGTGTTGTGCAGTCAAATGCCCTATATAGTACTCCCTCCGTTCCTTTTTATAATGCCTATAGATTACCTCTTCGACCTGGAGGCGGGCAGCTTCTACGCCGTCAAGGACTGCTTCTGCGAGAAGACATGGAGCCACACGCCGCAGTACAAGATCGGCTACTGTCAGCAGTGCCCCGACAGGGTTGCCTGGCCGGAGCATGACCTCGGCGTGCCACCGCCGCCGCTCTACTTCAACGCCGGCATGTTCGTGCACGAGCCCAGCCTCGTCACCGCCAAGGCCCTCCTTAAGAAGCTCGTCGTCACCGATCCGACCCCCTTTGCCGAGCAGGACTTCCTGAACATGTTCTTCAGGGACGTGTACAAGCCCATCTCGAACGTGCATAACCTGGTGCTGGCCATGCTGTGGAGGCACCCCGAGAACGTCGAGCTCGGGAAGGTCAAGGCCGTGCACTACTGCGCTGCGGTAATTTACGTCTTCGTACAATCCGCCATGAATTTTTCTCTGTCGGTTCTTCAGTTTTATGATTAGGATCATTGTTTCCACTGTGCGTACGTGCAGGGCTCGAAGCCATGGAGGTTCACGGGCAAGGAGGCGAACATGGACCGTGAAGACATCAAGATGCTGGTGAAGAAGTGGTGGAACATCTACGACGACGAGAGCCTAAACTTCAAGGGAGACGTCGCCGGCGAGGTCACCGTCACCGACCCGCTTGGTGCGGCTCTGTCCGAGGCCCTCGCCGTCAAGTACTTCCCAGCGCCCTCAGCCGCATAGGCTCGTTGCGCCGTTCATGGCGGCGTTGAAGTACACTGCTGGTTGGCGCTCAATCAGGCGTCATATTTCAGATTAGAATAATACAGTATGTATTATCGATTAAAGATCGATCTACACGGTTTTGGTGTTGTAGATCTACGATCAGTATATCAGTGTGTTTTTGTTTGCAATAGTAGGACAAGTACGTACAGGCATGCACACGGTTGGTCTAAGGGCATCTCCAACCGGGCGACCCAAACGGATGCGCTGGGCCGTCCGTTTTGGGCCGTTTGGGTCGCCGCCCGGACACGCGGACAGCGCCCCACGTCCGCGTGTCCGTTTGGGTCGCACGCTGCGCCCAACGCGGCGACCCAAACAGACGCCACGTGGTTCGTCTTCCTTGCGCGGCGCTGCGCCATGGCAGGCCTCGACGGGACAGCCATGGTGGGCGGTGGAACGCGCGGGAAAGTTCCCGCGCGCACCAAGGTTCCCGCGCGCGCGAAAACGCCATTGGCGCGAGCGACCGCCCAAGTTTCCCGCCAGGCCTCCGGCTATAAAGACGGCGGCGGTCTCACACGGACCGCAACACCATCCTCCCCACCCCCCCCACCTTCTCCGTCGCCATGCCGCGCACCCCGCGAGCCACATGGGCCAAGCTCTCCTCGCCGCCCGGGCCGGGTTCCCGCGGGACGGTGGAGGAGGAGCGCGCGGACTCGCGGTGGGTCGCCGACGACGAGGCGCTCCGCGTCGCTGCCGAGGCGGCGGCACGTGAAGGCCGGTGACGCGGAGATGGTGGAGGCGGTCGCGGAGGGCCGGCACGAGACCGCGGGACGGCCGGTACGAGGCCGCGGAGGAGGGGCGGCCGCCGCGGAGGAGCCCGTCAACGAGGAGGACCTCGCGCCGGCGAACATCAACGCCGCCATCGAGGAGCGACTCGCCGACCTCACGCGCGTGGACGAAGGAGCACGAGGGCATCTCGGCGGGCCGGCCGCCGCCGCTAGGCGACCTCCTCGGCCGAAGAACGAGCTGCTCGCTATGCGAGCAGCCCGTCACCTCATCCGGATGCCGTCGCCCGAGCGGCGCGCCCGGGAGGATGCTGCGTCGGCGGAGCGTGGCCGGCAAGAGCGCATGCGCCGGCGGCGAGGAGATCCACGAGGGCCGGGCACCCGCCCGCGTCCGCCTCGGAGGCGCGCACCGCCGTGGAACGCGCCGCTCCGCGGAGAGGTGGAGCAATGCGGGAAGCGGATGGTTCCGCCGCAGGAGGCGGAGCGCGAGCGCGCCCGAGGTGCGCGGACGGAAAGGAGGAGGATGGTGGCCTCCGCCCAAGCCGCCGCTGCCGCCGCCCGCGCCCGCGCCGCCGCCGCCGCGCCACCCAGCCCGTAAGCTGGAGTGGAATCCTCACGCGTAAAGGCCGCCCGCGTCGAGTGAAATCCACGGCCCCGACGACGAGCCGGCGAGGAGTCGCCGGCGAGACCGCCGGCCCCATACGTATAGGGTAGAAGTAGTAGCTAAAAAAATGTAATGAGTTCTTTTTAATGAAAAATATTGTTCATGCCTATGACACGCGGGCCGGGGGCGGACAAGGGGCGGACGCGAGCGACCAGCCTTTCGCGTCGCGGCCACGCAAACCCGGCCAAGATTTGGGCCGGGTTTGCGTCGATCCGGACGCCGCGGGCATCCGTTTTAGGGATGGGTCCGCGCGCTGGGCCGGTTTTTTGTCCGGCTCGACCCATCCGGACGCGCGGGCGCGGGATGGGTCGCCCGGTTGGAGATGCCCTAACACTATAGAGATCTACCTGCTGCGTATGTACTTGTAAGTTCGAAACATTTTGGAACTTCTTATAATACAGTATAAGACAATTTCCCCCCTAGTTACCAGTCTCCTGAATATGACCCGTCCCTCTCAAACATCCATTCCTTTTCGTCCTGGTTTGGAATGGAAACTTGCTCCCGTGCACCACTTCTCGAAATAGCCTTTCGCTCCGCTATATTAATGTAGCAACCACACGATACAACAAACATGTTGGGTGCAGCACAACCAAGGCCAAAAGAAAACGAAAAGAGAAACAAATGCCCACCGTGGCAAATCGACAAAAATGAAGACGACAGTCAACCGCTGTGCCCTCCAGCGAATTCCCACCACATCCTAGCATACCGAATCGCAGCATACCAAGCAACACCTTCACCAAGGAAGGTTATGGGGAGGGGGGTACACCCGAAGCCCTTCAAGAAGAAACAATGGCACCCGCAAGCATCACCGCGTCGGTCCAGGACGATCCGGCAAGGATTTCTCCCGACCCCCAAGACCACCACCTGGATGATCTGTAGTGCTCCACCTAGCCGTCGTCCACTAGCACACGCCACCACTGTCTTGAAGCCATTCACGACGTCTCACTGTGGTCACCGCCATGAGGCCTAGATAAAGAACATGGGGCAATAGGGATGGAGGTAACCGCACCACAGCCACGCGAGAGGGAACTAGCTCCACCGCCCTCACGGTAGACGACCAGATGTCGCAGCAATGACACAGCAGGCCAGTACTTTGCATGACCAGGCCCAACCTGGCCTTAAAGTCCTCACCGCCACGCTACAGTAGGCCGACTCCGTACCGCCACCAACCATCCACCACCGCCACACCTCTTGCACCTCCAGAAAGCCTTCCCGCCGCTCAAGGGATCAACACTCGATCACACAAGAGAGAGAGAGAGAGAGAGAGAGAGATTAGAGAGAATGAACAAAGAGTTAATTTTGTGCCACACTTTTCTGCAGCTGTTCTCGCTCTTCCTTTTGTTTCATTGCAAAGGGAAACATGTCGAGCCACATGCCGAGCTACCGATCGTGCCATCCCACGATCTGAGCATCGTGCTCAACGATCTAGACTAGGTCTTGGCGCTGCACAAATCGCAACAACCAGAACGTACCGAAACAAAACCGAAATAAACGGCTAACTATCCCAACCTATACAAACTGAAAAAAGTGTTCAAAACGGAACACTTTCCTATACCTACAAAACTAGGGTTTAAACAACATTCTCCCCCTTAACCCTGGCGAACAAACTATGTGTCGACAATGTCGATCTTGCCACGATGCTCCTAGAAGAGAACATGACAAAGTGGCTTTGTCAGGATGTCTTCCTTCTGCTCTGAAATGTCGATGAACTCCACCACAATCGTCCCTCTCTCGACACAATCACAAATGAAATGATATCGAAGATCGATGTACTTACTACAATCATGCAGAAATAGATGCTTGCAGATGGAGATGGCAGATTTTTTGTCAATAAAGAGCTTGACCGGCGCAACTTCTTTATTGAGTAAAATACATGGTAGGTACTCGAACTTATCAGCGGGGTTCGATTAGGTCACCGTACTCAGAGAATACGCGCATTTATGGTCACTTAAGACGACTTAGTGGCTCATAGACGGTCACTGGTGGTTATGGCCCAACGTATTTGATGACGTGGCAAACTGTAGACCCCATATGTCAGTTTCTATGTGTCAATACATTGACCAGTCCAAGCGAGTTTTTTCCAAAAAGCCCCCTCAATCTCCAGTTGTGTGTGTGTGTTGTTCCTCCTCCTCTATCCCATATGCAGATGCGGGCCATCAGAGCAGACCAGACGCTGGCGTGCTCAAAGGCGGCGACAATGCCGACGCCATACCCACGTAGTTAATCAATCAATCGATTCCCTCGCTTGACGAATAGTATTAGATCCAAATCGATCGATCGGGCTAGCTAGCATTCCTATTGGTGTGTGTGCTTGTGACTTTGTCGTTCATGAGGAAAGGCAAAATCTCACCGACATCAATACGTCGGCGACCTACAGCGTGGCGGAGACAACGCATGAGCGCGCAGGAGAGGCATCACACGTGAAGGAGCAAGCAAGGGCGATTCCACGACGGTTCATGCCGCCGGTTGCGCAGGGTGCCGGGGAGGCCAGGAGCGGCTGGCGAAAAGCTCACAACAGCGGGGACTAGCGACGCTCGACCAAGGATGGTATATGGAAAGGGAGAGAGCGAGGGGAGTAGCAGGAGCTCACCCCGACTTATCAGAACGGTCTAGTAGTCCAGAGTAGCATACTAGACCGTTCTATGGATCCAATGGCACAATTTTTCTTGTTTGCAATTAGCTAACTGAACCTGCCGCTCGGCAGGATCCAATGGCGCAGTTGATAACCCCCAAGTGCAGGGGATCACCGCAGTACAATTCGATGAGTATTTGAGTGTTGAACCCACGATGAGCTGAAGGTAAACTATCTATTCTCTAAAGCCCTATAACCCACTTATATGGCCTTCTATAGGAGATATGGTATGTGTAGAGGTCAGGGTTAGGTTTATGGTTAGAGTTAGGATTTAGGGTTAAGATTAGGGTTAGGGTGTAGAGGTTTTTACTAAGAAACTACAAGTGCTGAAATTAAAATGCAAGAAGTAAAACTAATGCAAGAATAAGTGAAGTCCAATAAAGTAAAATGCAATGAGATGAAGTGAAGTGAAGTAGAGTAACTCAAGATAGTAAATTCTCAGGAAAATTGCTATTTCGTTTGCGTGGTTGTCATAATTAGTGAAGCTCATTATAGTCTTTATAGTGCTTCTTCTAGGGAGGAGCCATAGATAGGTGTAGCCATATACATTAGCAAGGACACCCCTAGTGTTTGACCCTAAGGCCATCGAAATATACAAGCAAAGGAATTATTAAGACATGAAGTCCAACCACCGTTGTAAGTTTAAAGGTCCCCACAATTGGTCCTCCCGTTAACATGCATCTAAGAATCGGGACCGGGTTTCTCTCGCTCCCACAATCCCTCATCCCGTCAACATGCAATGGTAAAACCTTATGCATCACTTGATATATGTGTGCACTCACATATCAATACATAAGACCATCATAGAAGATTACAAATACTTGTATGCAACCAACAACAAACTATATAACAATTGCCATGAATAATTCACTACTCAAACATCAACATAGAGATACAATAGATCATGGGCAGCGTTTGCCAAGAGATTAAAAAGGGGGGTGATGAAGAGTTACTGTAGATTTTGATGAAGATGGTGTTGATGCCTTCACCGGAGGGGGGAGGAGTCCACCAGAGGCGATTCCAACAGCATTTCCCCCTTCTGATCGCCACCGGCGGCACCCCGCCGACTCTCTGTTTCTGTGTTTTTTATCTACACTTACGTAGCCTCAACTAACCCCCCTGGGGTCGTATATATAGTAGTTTTTAGGGAAAAATAAGTCGGTTCGCGCAAAGATGAGGTGAAATGGATGCTTAAGGGACGAAAGAGCCCTGGTGGTGTGACTAGAAAAGGAGGCCGCGCCACCCTCTATCTTTCCCAGCCTATTGACCTCTTGGTGGCCCACTTTAGCTCATTTTTTCGTCTCAAAAATTCCGAAGCGTGTGCCCTGACCTTGCCCTTTTTGGAGTCCCGTAGCTCCTGGAAAGTCAAAAATACTAAAAAATGATGTTTTCTGCCAGACAAAATTAGAACCGGAGGAGGGGGGGGGGTTGTTTAGAAAATCCCCTAAAACATCATAAACCAAGGAAATAACATTATATAAGATGCAAATATGTGGTAATATGAGGCAATAAAGTGCAAAATTCATGTATGCATTTTACATGCATCAACAGTCACCCGCGGCGACGATGAGACACAGTCTACGATAAGGAGCTGCTCTAAGACGCACAAGCATTTGGGGAGGGCTTCTGAAGCATTAAAGGAGACTCGGGGTGGAAAAGATGGAAGCTAAGAGGGTCGGCATGCGGAGGAGAGGGAAATCGTTCGCACGGTGCACCATACCGGAGTTGAGCAAGACGAGGTCGGGGACGGTGGGCCGCTGTTGGAGCAGGGGCAGAGGCTTCCAGCGATGGTGGACTCCTAGGCGGTGGTGGGGTGAGTAACCATGGAGATGGTAGGCAGATGCATGGGGAAGGGCCAGAGAAAGGGGCCAGCACATGGCGGAGTAGGAGGTCGGGGCGGGCGACACTCGAAAGAGGCAGTGGAGGGCCGAAGGCGGCAACCAGCAGGAGAAGCAGGGCGGTTAAGCGGCGCACATGATTTGGACAGGGAGGATAGGTTGGGGATGGAGGCATGGTGTTTATAAGCTTATCAAAAATGTTTATGGTTTTTTTGCAAGAAAATACACTAGTGGAATCCCAGGTGGACTGACAGAGGGGGTCTGCAGCTTGCCACGTCAGCAAATACATTGAGACATCTTCACCGGTGACCGTCTATCAGCCCCTAAGTCGTCTTCAGTTACCGTGAATGCGTATTCTCTATGTACGGTGACTTAATTGAACCGAGTCGACAAGTACAAGTACCCACCATGTATTTTACTCTTGTTTACTTAGAAGCTTGTTGATGAACATACATGCCGGCCAGACGCCCTAGAACACGTAGTAACAAGGATGGACCCATCTTATCTCAAGTTTTCCTCCGGTTGACCCCAATCGGGAGGTTCCCCCTATACGTCCTGAACATTTCCTAAGTGTGAGCGCATGTGCTCGTGGAGGGGGTCACGCCTTGGGGATAAACATTCAATCTACCAACCCCCACCACACTTATACACATACCATAAGCAAGCACGCAAGTTTTGGTGGGGTTCCGACCCTTCGAAGAGTCGGATGTAGCGAATCCCTAAGCCGTTGACCGCGAGGTCTACACCTTTGACCTAAGCCCAACGATGGCCTCCCAATGGACTTTTGCCTTACATTTATCTTAGTTATATTATAGGAACATGTAGTAACAAGGATGGACCCGTCTTATCTCAAGATTCCCTCTGGTTGACCCGAAGCGGAAGTTTCCCCCTATACCTCCTGAACCTTTCCTAAGTATCAGCGCATGTGCGCGTGAAGGGGGTCACACCTACGGCATAAACATTTGACCTACCAACGTCCCTCCACACTTATGCATACCATATGAACGCACACAAGTTTTGGCAGGATTCCGACCCTTCGAAGAGATGGATGCAGCGAAACCCTAAGCCGTTGTCCCCAAGGTCTAAACCTTTGACCCGAGCCCAACTACCCAACGATGGTATTCCAATGGACTCTTGCCTTCCTTTGAGTTTGGTTAGTTCATAGGAACATGTAGTAACAAGGGTGGACCATCTTATCTCAAGACTCCCTCCGGTTTGCCCGAAGAGGGAGTTCCCCCTATACGTCCTAAACTTTTCGTAAGTTTCAGCGCATCTGCGCGTGAAGGGGTCACAACTGGGGGAATAACAAGGGAATCTTTTTTTAAATGCAATTTTTTATCGTTTCATTTAATGTGATATATTACCAGAAAGTAAAAGTATCATGCGACAAATAAATTCAACTGCAAACATAATTGAGCAAGGGGAAAGAAAAGAGGAAAATTGGAAAGATGGAAAATAGTTGTGCCGACTGCAGCTGCACGAGCTATGTCGACGACATAGCTTCGGCACAAATCATGCCGTCTAGTTCTTGTCAATTCGTGCATCGCGGTGCCACGTGTCTAAGATATGTGCCGATGACCAGGTGGAACCGACAGTGGTCGTCCGTCGGCTAGCTATCGCAGTGCCGACGGTCATGATATGCCGATGGTGGCCGTCCACCCAGTTATAGCTACGTTGACGGCTTTGCTACACTGACGGTGACATGGGTATAACATATTGGGTACTCAACGTTATCATCTCTGGTGTGGATCCAAGAAGGAACAGGCAAATCCCATGAAGAATGCATCACGGAACCGAAGCCTAGTTGCTATGTAAAATAGGCAGGCTAGGCTCATATCGGTTAAACCGACCTGAATGTTGACTCCGAGACCTAGCCCACTACATAAGGATTAGGAAGAGCCGCCGAGGGGGGATCTAGATTCACAACGTGCACCACCTCTGTAACCCTAGTTTCATAATACTATCTCGATGACTTTGCCCTTTGGCATACTTTTCGTCAGCTAATTACTTTGGCTGACTAGTTTTCGAAATCACCATCGCTTTCCTTTCCTGAAAAACCCAAACACATTATCCATAGACATTGATAAGATTACCCCTTGTAAGACCGTTATTTACAAGTCGTAGGCTTCCAAGCTATGTGCCAACGGCCCCAACAAACAGTCATCAGCGTATCGTGGGGCCGTCGGCTTCTCCGCGTTTTCCTTGTGAGCGCAGCGGCGAAGGGTGGCGGAGGCCAGGCAGGCCGCCGTCGCGAGCGTGGCCCCAGCATTTGCATACTACCGACCAGTTGCTCGCTGTTTTCCGGCCGGCCCAAGTAATCGTGAGAGTACCAATCTTCGGTACCAAGTGCCATGTGCGTGCCAAGGACTTCAGGGCTCACCGTCCAAATCTTTCTCGCTCGACACTCGTTTTCGTTTTCATTTTATTAATTTCTGAAAGCTGCTGGATACATACTGGATAGAGAGTCAGAGAGTGACGTCGTATTTTCGATCAACGGGGAGGCCGCGTACGTGCGTGTTGCTTTCGCGGCACGTGTTGCCAAATTGGTCACAGCACGTACGTTATCCAACGAAACAGTCACAGCAACTGCCGCTGCACCGGCCATGACCAACACTTCAGTAGACAGCAGTTGAGTACGGACAAAGTTGGTTGGGGATTTGGTCTGATTGTTCCACGCAGGGGTACACACACGGACGTGCTAGACAATCGTCACAACAGTAATTCTAATTCTTATGCATGATCATTACATTATCCTTATCAACTGATGATGCAGCTAGCGCTACTAGTATAACATGGGAATCGCTAGCTACTATCGTTGTTCCGTTTGACCACATATCCTCTCTGCTAATTAAGTGATTTTCTGGCGAGATCTTCCTCCACATGGATCACATTGAAAGGCTGAGCTAGCTAAACCATACAAATGATGGCATCCCCTTTCGTCGTTACCTTGTTGAAGGCATTGTCTCTGTAGTCTGCGTTTCTTCGCCTGGACTGCTCCAGGGGAAACCTAGACCCGGGTCTCCCGGATCGGATGATAGCGGCGCGCAACGCCGTTCTCCCTGTTGGGGGTATCGTTTTCGGAGCAGACAACGGATGCTGAGGTGGAGCGGTGTGCTTTTGCTGTGTCGGCGTCGTCGAGTCGCCGCGGCATGATGCAGTGGTGTCTCGGGACGGATGCAGTTTGATGGACATGCGCAGGATGGTGGAGTCGTCTGGCGCCGTGGCGGCATCGATGGCAGGCCTGGCAAGATCAATGCGATGATCTCTCTTGAAGATGGAGTCGAGGAAGACGGCGGTAGCAACTTCTATGGCGTGTGTGTTGGCGTATGCTGAGAGTCTGCTTGACTGAATGTCCTTCTCATCTGCTATTCGGCGGCCTGGGAAGGCATTTGGTTTTTGGATGATATGAGTTGGTGAATTGTCACCCCCTTCATCCCCCTGTAGGTTTAGCGAGGTGGCTTCGAGTTTGATCTTTTGTATTGCTCTTGTAAGGTGTTGCGAATAATCTAATAAAAAAAGTTGTGTGCATCCTTTGGATGCAGAAGCTGGGGCGATATTTCCCCCATTTTGAAAAAAAAGCTAAACCACACAAGATTACATCAATCCCTTGGGCCTTGGCTGTCGCAGCAGATTGTCATATAACATTACACTGATTCAAGTGGTTCTTATTCGAAGAACCCTTGGTTTAGCTTTAGACTCAATCATCATGGCTCTAGTATGAATCTAAGGTTTTAATTGAACTGATTCATAGGATCGCAACAAGATAATTTTTATATTACGATTATGCAAAAAAAAAACAAATCCAAAATAGAGAAGAGAAAAGTCAAGAGGCCTCTAATGACTGGCATAAGGGAAAGGAAGAAAGACAGATGAGCCAACTTGATATTTTTTGGCATTATCATCACAAAGAATATCTTCCGAATTTTTATTATTTCATATCTTCAAGGCAAATAAACCCAATCCTATTCATGTGGATGATATAAGACAGAGAAGGAACGAGGAAGAGGAATTTATGCGTGTCATCAGATCAATGGTTTGGGAGAGACTTGTTTAGGATCTCTCCATTAGGTAGGATCATATGACCAACTTAGAGAAATCGTACTTAGAAAATGCAAAAAAATCTTAAAATAATAAACACCATGCATATAGGTTGTATCTACAACTCCAAGAAATTTCATCTCAAAAGCTGATCTACACTTGCAGAAACAAAAAAAAACAAATTCTATTGTGAATAGAGTCAGATCTGGTTGAATAGTATTTCACACTATTCACATCCAGATTCATCTTTTTTGTCTCTCTAAGTGTACGCCGAATTTGAAGTTGCAAATTTTTGGAATTGCATATATAACACAGATGTGTGTTGTCATTCGGCCCAGCCGCGCCCCTGGCTCCTCGCTTTTCTCCCGGATTTGTCCTTTCATCCATCCGGAGAGCCCAGGCCATCCCCGGCCCCCTAGGGTGTGCTCGGGGACTCCGAACGAGAGAAAAGCGGGGACGGGCCCGCTCTGTCGGTGAGAGAACACACGAACCCCACCACTTTGTCGACGCAAATCCTCCCTTCCCTCCCGTTGCTCTGTCGCCGCCGGCACCACCCCTCGCCAATCCGCCGGCTGGTTGCCTCACCTCCGCCGTTCCTCCACCCAGCAGCCTATATTCCGCTGCCCGTCGTGCCCTCTGCCTATTTTCCGCCGTCGGGCAGCTCCCTTGCGTCGCTCCTCGTCAACACGCCCGACAGGTGTTCGTCCAATTGCCTGGTCGGACATGGACTCTGAGGAGGAGGAAGAGCAGATGTTCGCCGAGCTTTTTGAAGAAGAAATGGCAGTCGCCACCCAAGACGAGGAGCACATGCTGATCCTAGCTTGCCTGTCCGGCTTGTACGCCAAGTCGGCCATTGGTCGCCGTGGTGGCTCGGCACCAGGTCGCCGAAAGTGCAAGCCGAGGCAGCGAATGGAGGGCTACTGCATGCTCTATGCCGACTACTTTGCCGACGATCCATTGCACGGTGAGGCTGTTTTTAGGCGTCGTTTCAGGATGAGCCGGAAGATCTTCCTAAAAATCGTGTATGCCCTTCGAGAGTACGACTCCTATTTCAGATGCAAGTTGGATTGCACCGGCATGGCAGGGTTTTCCGCCCTCCAAAAGTGCACGGTGGCTATGCGGATGCTGGCATATGGAGCTCCTGATGATTCTGCCGATGACTATCTTCGAATGGCGGAGCCCACCACCCTTGATTGTTTCTACCGGTTCTGCAGGGCGGTGATAGCAGTGTTCGGGGACATCTACTTGAGATCACCCACTATCGAAGACACTGCTAAGATCCTCGCTGTCAATGAAGCTCGAGGATTTCCAGGGATGTTTGGAAGCATTGAGTGCATTCATTTGAAATGGAAGAACTGTCTGTTTGCCTGGCAGGGAATGTACAAGAGTCACAAAAAAAGATGCACTGTGATACTTGAGGCAGTGGCAGCCCATGATCTTTGGATTTGGCACTCCTTCTTTGGTATACCGAGATCCAATAACGACACCAATGTCTTGCAGTGCGCGCTCGCCGATCTTCTCCAAGCTTGTTGAGGGTCATGCTCCCCCGATTAACTTTGTGATCAATGGCCGGCAATACAACAAGGAATACTATCTTGCAGATGGTATCTATCCAAAATGGGCAATATTTGTGAAGACTATCTCAAACCCAGCCCTCCCGAAGGAGCAACAGTTTGTCAAGGAACAAGAAGGTTGCCGAAAGGACGTTGACCGTGCATTTGGTGTCCTCCAGCAGTGCTTTTGTCCGGTTCCCCGCTTTAACTTGGTCGAGATGTGGGATGTGATGAACTATTGTATGTGCTTACACAACATGATTATCAAGAATGAGCGGAAGTATCTGGTTCCTCTGAGCGAACAAGCTGCATCATATGACAGAGAGTGTCCTCTTGCACAGCCTAACCACCAGGTGCCGGCATCGTGGGTTGCGTTCATCGCTATGCGTCAGGAGATCCGAGACTCCACAATGCATCAACAGCTGCAGGATGATCTGGTGGAGCACATATGGATGCTTCGAGGCAACACCAACTAGTTTCCATTTGATTTGTTTGAAAACTTTCTTGTTTTATTGAACTGTAATGTTTATTTGTAAAAATAAGCGAAATATTGGCAAAACTGGTCAAAATCGCCGAACCATGCTGGATATTTGATTTTGGACGTTTTCTGGGACATTTTTTTCAAAAACGGCGAATACGGGTGTCCACCTGGGATACGGCTAGAATTTCGGCGCTCCCCGGTCGAAACTTTCGTCCAATCCGGCGCTATTTAGCGTCAGATATGGTCGTCGGGAGCGTCAACGGGTGGAGATGCTCTTACACCTCTAGCACTCCCTCCGTCCCAAAATGTGAGGGGTCTAAGGGTAGTAAAAAGTCAACATCTTCTAAGTTTGACCAAGTTTATACCAAAAGATATAAACATCTACAATATATACTAGATCAATATCAATACTTTCATCATATAAAGTATATTTTCTCAATGTGTTCATTCAATTTTTGTAGATGTAGATATCTTTCCTAAATATTTGGTCAGAGTTTGTATGATTTGACTTTTAAGTAACCTTAGAAGCATTATATTTTTAGGACGGAGGAGTAGTAAAAGGAATGGCCAACTTCAGTTATGTGGATTATCAGGATAGCCAAAGAATTGCGCAATTGTCGCTCATGTACTCTGCCAATTAATACAGTAGAATATACCCTGCATATCGGAAGAATATACCACCAATTAAGCGACAAGTCATGCGGTAAAATGGACAGCCATTATCCTCCTCCGATTTATTCTAGAACAAATTATCCTCCAAGGTTAACACCCAAATCACCTCTTATCATCAGTAATAAGAGAGAAATAAGGCAGAAGCGGACATCTACGACATCATTCATTCACCGGCCTCTAAAATGCCGGCTAATCCGCACAGAGTAAAAAACGGAAGTTGCGTTAGTACAATGGAATATCAAAATCAAGGACCGGGTAATAAGCCATCGTCGTCATTCGAATCGAGATTTCATTTTATTACCTTTCCATTCTATCCCAACTACTCGGCCCCCACCCCACCGACGTGCTACCAAAGCATCCCGTACATCGATCGCCTATATAAAGCCCAGCAAGCTGCACAACCCATACACCAACAGGCACAGCAACAACACACGACAATTTGTCTCTAGTTCCTCTCATCCCTCCAAGCAAGAAGGAAGGAGATCGCTCGAGCAATGGCTCCTATGGCGCTCAAGGGTGTTGCGGCCAAGGAGACGCCGGCCAAGGGCGCGTACGTGACGTTCCTCGCCGGCTCCGGCGAGTACTGGAAGGGTGTGGTGGGCCTCGCCAAGGGCCTCCGCGCCGTCAAGTCGGCCTATCCGCTGGTGGTGGCCGTGCTCCCCGACGTCCCCGAGGACCACCGCCGCACGCTGGTCGACCAGGGCTGCGTCGTCCGCGAGATCGAGCCCGTGTACCCGCCGGAGAGCCAGACCCAGTTCGCCATGGCGTACTATGTCATCAACTACTCCAAGCTCCGCATCTGGGAGGTACTGTACTTTCTAGTTTATGGTCGATCTCTTGTTCTATTCAATCTTGGATCGATAGATGGTGATTGATTGATTCTGGACTTGTGGTATAGTTTGTTGAGTACGAGAGGATGGTGTACCTGGACGCCGACATCCAGGTCTTCGACAACATCGACCACCTGTTCGAATTGGAGGCTGGCAGCTTCTACGCCGTCAAGGACTGCTTCTGCGAGAAGACATGGAGCCACACGCCGCAGTACAAGATCGGGTACTGCCAGCAGTGCCCCGACAGGGTCGCCTGGCCAGAGAGCGACCTTGGTGTGCCGCCACCGCCGCTCTACTTCAACGCCGGCATGTTCGTGCATGAGCCCAGCCTCGCCACCGCTAAGGCCCTCCTCGAGAAGCTCGTCGTCACCGACCCGACCCCCTTCGCCGAGCAGGATTTTCTCAACATGTTCTTCAACGACGTGTACAAGCCCATCCCGAACGTCTACAATCTGGTGCTGGCCATGCTCTGGAGGCACCCCGAGAACGTGGAGCTCGGCAAGGTTAAGGCCGTGCACTACTGCGCTGCCGTAAGTGACTGTGGTCAATCCATCTATTTGTACAAACCGCCATGAATTTATCTCTCTAGGTTTGATCTTAATTTTTATGATTATGATCAAATGTTTCCATTCCATTCTTGCAGGGTTCGAAGCCTTGGAGGTTCACCGGCGAGGAGGCGAACATGGACAGGGAGGACATCAAGATGCTGGTCAAGAAGTGGTGGGGCATCTACAACGACGAGAGCCTAGACTTCAAGGGCGCCGACGGCGGCGAGGTCACCGACCCGCTTGGTGCGGCTCTCGCCGAGGCCTGGGCCGGCAAGTACTTCCCTGCGCCGTCCGCCGCATAGACCCGTGCCTTGCATGCCGACCGGCGTTGGCGCACACGGCATGTTGGCGCTCAATCAAGCGTCATAATTAAGATTACAATCTACCGCGCGCATATAGGGTTTTTGCCGAAAGGAAATAATATGTGGACAGATCTGCACGTTTTGGTGTTGTAGATCTATCGAGCAGTATGCTAGGGTTTTGACAAGTTTGTAAATACGTGCATGCATGCACATGTTGCTCTAACTATATGCTTGAAACCTATAAGTTTATATATATAATATTTTCTCCATTTCGAATTAGGTGATGCAGTTAATACATGTTACATTGCTTTTTACTATATCACTTAATTAGGAACACGAGTTAGTATGAAATTCTCCCCAGCTATTTGACGTTCTATTGTGCAGTCAAATGCCCTAGATAGTAGTACTTTCTCCATTCACTAAGAGTATTTCCTCTCGCCCCCACCACCCCTAAATTATCCGGCACGTGGCCTTATGAGGGGCACCCGCAGCCCACAAACGCGTCCTCCCAAATAAATTTAAACACAAATTTAAATAGATAGTTGATCACATAGTTTTGGCGCCTGTGAATAGTCTCGACAAACACATCGTCACAAATTAATGTCCAGCGAACCAAAAAAAAGGGCGCACGTCAGCCGACATTACATAGCCGTGGAAAAAAAGGACGCACCAGGCCTTGACGTCTCGTCCATGCCGCTTGTGTTGACCATCAACAACGCTAGGTCCTCCGTCCTCTTCTTCGATGCCACGGTGGCCTTGATCAGGTCGAGCTTGATGTCCTACCTCTCGATGACCGACACCCACCAAACTCACGCGACCACCTCCCCTCCCGCCTACGCCAAGGCTGGGCCGCTCACACGTTTCCCCTCCCGCCTACGCCCCGCTAGCCTCCCTCCAGATCGGGGTTGGTTTGGGGGCGCCGGATGAATAGTATGCGCACCGGTGCAAAACTATTTTGGAGGCCACGGCTGGGCGCAAATTTTCGCGTTGATGCCCCCAAAACCCGTTTGTGGGGCTTTTAGGACGGGGCGAGTGGAGATGCTCTCTGCAAAATACGGCGAGGCTGAAATAACCGCAGATATATGGCATGGGGTGGCTAAATCGGTGCTCCAGTAGAGGACGTATTTTGTTGTGCGCTTAAAAAAAGTTCGTCACGTCAAATATTGCCTCATCCAACGCCGTATATTTGCGGTGCCATCTTGTACGCTCTGCAAACTTCGAATCGCTTGCGTGCAGCCCAACTGCCATCTTGAAACCTACCTGTACGCTGCCACCATTGCTTGAGGACAAGTTCAATAGTGTAGCGAGTTGCTGGCTATCTATAGCCAGTTTAGAGTAATTTTATACAATAGTGAGCTACAAACTTGTGCTACTTTATCAATATGTGTCCATCTTTCACTCTCACAAGGTGCTTAGGAACACGTGCTAAACCTACCCGTACGTTGCCACCATTGCTAGAGCAAGTTCAAGAGCATTGCTAGAGCAAGTTCAAGAGTGTAGAGTGTTGCTGGCTATCTATAGCCAGCTTAGAGTAATTTTATACAATAGTAAGCTACAAACTTGTGCTACTTTATTAATACGTGGCCCACATTTCACTCTCACAAGGTGCCTAGGAACACGTGCTAAGTTGATGCACCGCTATTTCATAGAGAATCAATTTTAATCGGAGCGATAACTTCGGCGCCGTTTTAGGATCAGAATCAAATTATTTGAACACATTATGAAGAAGGTGACTAAGTTTGATCGGTTCTTCGAGCAAAAGAGGAATTGTATCGGAGAATTTGGCCATAGCACAATTCAAAAAGTCATGATCGCATTGTGCATCATGCCATGTGGTGTTACAGCGGATCTTGTTTATGACCACTTGGCGATGGGTGAGAGTCAAGCCATCAAGTGTGTGAAGCACTTAGCAATTGTCCGAATGTTCGGTGAAAAGTACTTGAGAGCTCCCAATACTCAATACACAACAAGGCTTCAGGCTTTCAATAAAGCACATGGATTTCCATGTATTGGCTCAATTGATTGCATGCATTGAAGCTGAAAGAACTGTCTGCAGTATTGCAGTATGGCATGAACAATTCAAATGAGACAAGAAGGATTCAACTAGCATTCTTGAATCTGTGGTCGATCATGAGACTTGAATTTGGCATGCTTTTTTGGAATGCTCGGTTCTTGCAATGGCCTCAACGTCCTTCAACGCTCACCACTCATGACAAGGACTGCAATGGGTGAAGCTCCATCAGTGCTATTTCAAGCAAACGGACACACATACAAGATACAACTATGGCTACTAGTTTGCCAACGGCATCTATCTATAACGAAAATGCTGAAAGGACACGGATGTCGCCTACAGGGGGGTGAATAGGCAGTTTAAAACTTTTACGAGATGGGCTTAACAAATGCGGAATAAAACTAGCGTTTACTTTGTCAAGCCCAAAGCCTATATACTATGGTTCACCTATGTGCACCAACAACTTATTCTAAGCAATGGTTCACCTATGTGTACCAACAACATATGCTAAGCAATACAAGCAACTTATGCGATAGCAAGATATATATAACTTCAAGAACGATGGCTATCACAAGGTAAAGTGCATAAGTAAAGATCTCGGGTATAGAGATAACCGGAGCACGCGGGAGATGATGATTTATCCCGAAGTTCACACTCTTGCGAGTGTTAATCTCCGGTGGAGAGGTGCGGTGGCTTAGTGCTCCCGAACGCCACAACTGGCTTCACCTTGAGATGGGTTGCTCGATGCACACCAACGCCACAAAGGCCTCACCCCAAGATGCGGTAGTCACACCACACACCGACCGCCACGAAGGTGCCTCACCTAAATCTCCGGTGACCCTCGCCACAAAGGCTTAGGTCACGGTTCCACTAAGAGATTTTCTTCGAGGCGGAAACCGAGCCTTACACAAAGGTTGGGGCACACTTCCACAACTTAATTGGAGGCTCCCAACAAATCGCCACAAAGGCCTAGAATCCGTCTAGGGTTCCAAGAACCCAAGAGTAACAACCTTCTTGCTTTCACCACCACGAATCACCGTGGAGAACTCAAACCGATGCACCAAATGCAATGGCAAGAACACCACAAAGATGCTCAAGTCCTTCTCTCTCAAATTCCAACAAAGCTACAAAAGCTATTGGGGAATAGGAGAGGAAGAACAAAGAGGAGAACACAAAATTCTCCAAGATCTAGATCCCAAAGATTCACTCACAAAGAGATGATTTGGTTTGGTCAAAGTGTGGATCTAGATCTCCTCTCTCTTTTCCCTCAAAATGGGGCAAGAATCATGGAGGGATAGAGATATAGGGCAAGCTTCTCAAGATCAACAATGGAGGAGAGAGAGAGAGTGGAAGAAGCAACAGCCCAAGGAGGAAGAAGGGGGTATTTATACCCCCCCAAGAAAATCGAGCCGTTGGAACAAAACGAGGGCCGGATTATCCGGTGTAAATTAGGGACAGATTATCCGCCCCCCCTGAAATATCCGGCCCTGGGAAAATCCGGGCAAAAGTCCGGTCAAAAATCCGGCCCCTATCCAGGGTATCACTGAGCCACTTCGCCAAAAGTCCTTAGCCGATTTTCAGGGGCCGAATATTTGCAAATATCCGGCCCAGAAAATCCGGCCTGGTGATATAGACCTGCTACCTTGTAAAATCCAAAACTTAAGATTGGTAGCTCCGAATAGAGTGAAACCAATTTTGTTGGAAAGAGGACGACAAGAGCATACCCAACAAAAATATGGAAACTAGTGGGGGTGATTTTCTATTATATTTAGAGGTGCAACACCTCAACATGAGAAACCGAGAAAATCACCAAACTCGAAAACGCAACAAGTGATCTATGCGAAATCCGTTTTCGGTGAACTAGAGCTTGTCATGAGAATAAGCACAAGCTCTAAAACATCACATTGATAAGATCCAAATAACAACCAAGAAAGATGATGCAAGGATGCAAAGGTTTGAGCTCTCTCCGAACGATACGATCGAGTTACTCACTCGAGAGCCCTCTTGATAGTACGACAACTAAACTATAAACCGGTCTCCAACTACACTATGAGACCGGTGAGAAAGAAACCCTATCAAGAGCAAACCTTATACTTGCGCATTCCACTTGAGCTCGATAATGACGATCTTGACCGCAGCAAGATGAAACGTCTTTCTTGATTATGCTTGCTTGACGAAGTGTTGTGGATTGCTTCCCCATAATCCACCATGGGAGAGCTTCTTCTTCGGCGCAACTTCACATATCCATGAACACCATATGGATTGCTCCCCCATAATCCACCATGTGAGAGCTTCTTCTTCGGTACATCTTTACATATCCATGATCACCATATGGATGGCAAGAGTCAAACAAAGGATCTCTTCGAGATGGCTCATCTTGAACTTGCACTCCATTTTTTCATGGCAAGCTTCAAGCTTATGATCTCTTCGAGTTGGCTCATCTTAAACTTGCACTTCATTTCTTCATGGCAAGCTTCAAGCATATGATCTCTTCGAGTTGGCTCATCTTGAACTTTCCTTCATTTCGTTGATGTCTTGAAGTTAACCTTGAGAGCCCACTTCATCTTCATCTTAAAGACATACTTGACACTTGATCTTCTTCATTTGCTTCTTATTGCAATCTTGAAGCCAACATATGGTTCAAGCATTGCATATGGAAAACTCCTACAAATATAACTCAATGCAAACATTACTCCATAGGGATTGTCATTAATTATCAAAACCACACATGGGGGCTCCATGCACTTTCAAATGCGTCTATATACTTCCGCATTTAGATAAAGTTAAGAAAATTATTTCAGACCGAGGGGAATAAAGAAGCTTACTCATTTTACTCCGTATATATTCTTCTTTGAAATACAGAGTATCTAAAATATTTTACACTAGTGCTTCTTTAAAATACAGAGTATCTCAAAGATTCTACACCAGTGCAATGAGGGGATTCTTCTCCCTACATTCATAAATATAGATATATGTAAGTTCTGACAAATCTAATACATATATTTATGGACAAAGATAATAAAGAAAAATAATAATGTACATGTGATGTCGAGGATTTGTTCACTCGAGTTATATATATATAGATATATCTTAATTTAGAAAAATCCAAAACATCTATTTATGAACGGAGGATTTGTTCACTCGAGCTGTTGGCCTACCCAGCCACAGGCCTTATCCGGCGCACATTAAACTGAGATGAAGAAATTCCACTTTTGGTTCTTGAATTATAGGGAAAGTTCACTTTTGATTATAAAAGTTTTGTTTGGTTTAAAATAAACCTTAAACTCTCAGAATCATTCACTTTTAGTTCTTATCCCGGTTGAGCCAAGTAGATATCTGCCACGGTTGGGAAAAAACAAGACAACAGTGCAAGGGCATAGACAGTACCATGTTGATAGGCAAAGCAAGCTTCAGGTGAACCGGAAGAGAGAGAGAGAAATCGAGCGAGAGAGACGGGGAGTTAAGGATTTAAATTTTTTGCACTAAGATCTCTGCTAGCTTGGGCTTTCTTGGATTAAAACCAGTTCAGTTGGTTGATTGTTTTTCTTTTCATGTTAGCGATTTTCTCGACTTAATCAGAAAGGATGAAAAGTAAGCTATTTTAAAAGTTTAAGGTTGATTCTAAACAAAAAAATAATTATTAGGACGAAAAGTGAACTTACCCCAGAGTTTAAAGAGTTTAAGGCTGAGAAGTGGACTTTCTTCCACTGAGATGGATCGAAGTCTTTTTCGATGACCATTGCTGTAGCCCAGTAATGAGGCGACGGCTGTGCCACCTTGTCCAGGTACAACCGCCATTGCTCGGGCCTATACTGTGCGGGTGGCCGGCGCTGCGATCGGCGTGTCAGAATCACACCTGTCGCCGCGCCCGTACGGCCTTTGCCATCTAACCGACGGTTCGCCGGATAGCGCGACGTCGCCGTCGCCGTCGAGGTGACCTCCCACATGTTGACTCGATGCGCCTTATCCAGAAGAAAACAATACACATGTAAGCAATTAAGCATCGTTTAGCTGCATACAGGCACGTACTGTGTGAGTGAGGCATGCTAAGCTTAATTTAATTCGTTCGAACTCAACTCGTTCGCAGCCTCATCGACTTAGCCTGCCGCTGATCGCCGCATCTATCCGTAATTGCATTCCTCGTTACCGTGCACCAACGGTCACCCAAGCCATTACTAAATTTGGGATCCATTTTCTCGAGGACAAGTGTAGCACTATATATTCTAGAGGATTGCAGAGCTAGCCACGTACTGTCTTGGCAGACCGAAAGTACACTGCATACGTCAATTGTGGCAACTAACAGTGATATATCCAGTTGCATGCCTTGCAGGGTTTATATTGCTACAACATGTCATCCTGTTTATACTGCCAAGTCAAGGAGCCTTGAACGAACACCAATTCGGCCCGTCAGGGCAGCATTCAGGCATGCGCGCAGCTCAGGGCATTTCAGCCGCCACCGGCGTACACGTACACAAGATCGGAAATCCAGACTAACCAATCTGCAGAGTACTACGCGTGGAACAAGCGCCGTATCGATCAATCGGACCCGATCGTCAACACTGCACTGCTCCGTATGAGCCATGGCACACGGCGCAGCGTGGATGATCTGACAAGCGTCGTTATATTAGCCACCGGACCAGGCCGCTCGAGCAGATGCTGGCTGCTTCGAGAAGCCCCGATCTGACTAGCCCGGTGACCAATTATTTAACCACCCAAAGTTGCATTCGATATATATGGAAAATGTAGGGTGGGCGCAAAGCACTATGTTTCATAAGCATTATTTAATATGTGTGTGATACTCGATCAACAAGAGCAATACTACCTTAGTAATGTTTAGGTGACATTAGTTCAAACCGCTTTGGTTCATCCGTGTGTTCTGTACTAATTATTTGTTGTAATATAGTTCTGTAATGTTCTCTCTCAAAGAACTACTATTTACTATAAATTTTAATATGTATATCCAAATATTATGTATTATTAAACATAATCTAAAACTATTTATTTTTATTTTCCAAATACTATTAGTTACAAGTTGACAACTTGTGGTCTACGATTATAAATCCATAGCTATCAACGTTTTAGGTCGCAACATGAAGTCCGACAAAATATGGCGATGGATTCATATACGTGTGCAAATGAAAAACACAGACATGTGCATCGATTGACAAATAAAAATATCTTTGAGTGGACTAACATGTCACAATTTGTTCAACTCAATCAAACAAACTAAGCATCATATCGTCTAGAGTAAAGCAACACTTCAATACAACTGATTGATTGACTGTATCTCAGAAGTTCAAGGGTGTTGGTATGCTAAAAACTATTATGGAGCAAATCATAGGGGACAAAGAGTCAAATGACCTAAAGAAAGAGTATGAGGTGAGAAAGGAGTTACAAAAAATATACCTGATGGTTCTTGTTGATGTATTAAAATAAGACATATTGGACCAACTGAATAGAATGGTTAAAGACTTTGCAGATTCAAATAGTGGTAGTAGGATACTCTTGACTACATGTAAGACAAAAATGCAAAACGTATTGATATGCCAAGCCACATTCATATTTTGTACGAGTTAGACCATGAGAAAAGTTGGGAACTTCTTAGTACCACATGTTTACCATCATATAAAAGTTCTTTGACAGATGATGTGGGTGAGTTTGAAGAACTAGGTAGAATTTTTGCATTAAAGTGTGATCGATTACCCCATGCACTTACCATTTTGGGAGGTTATCTATCAAATAAAAACTTAATCGGAAAGCATGGTATCATATATTGATGTATTGGCCATCAACTGGTGCACACAACTCATGTGTATCATACCGCCTCGCAGTTACAAAGACATGCCATTTCATTATTTAAGATCTTGTGGCATATATATTGATAATTTTCCCAAGTATTTTAGAATAGATATATCCATTCTTCTTTCACTATGGATAGCTGAGGGATTCATTCCACGAGCACCAAAACATGAACATGCAGAAACAACACGCAACTATGTAGCTGAGCTAGCTCAAAGAAGGGTGTTCAGGTTACTGGCAAAAGCACAACACATGGATGGTTTGAGGAAATAGCAATTGATGACATTCTATGTGTTTGGTGCATCGAGGAGCCAAGATAAGATGGTTTACTTGCTATCACCGACAAACCTTTAGGTCATGTGATGTCTTTCATCACTTCGGGTACACTTTTGCTTTGTATTTTAGTAGTACCAAAATTACCTACATGCCACTGCTAAGATCCTAATTTCATTTTGGCCACTAGTAAAATTAATGTTGATTCCTTACCAATTGGTGTATAAAGGTGTTCAGTTTCCTCAATTCAAGTTGTTTAAATTTCTGTTAGATGGGATCCATTAGATTGGTGGGTATCCTCCCACGTGGGTTGTGAGGCTATTGAAGCCTTTACTCATTAGGGTTATGACCGAGGGTTATTTTGGACATTGAACGTGAGGGAAGGGAGAGGATAAGCCTACCATTTACCCACCACTAGGTGTAGTGGAGAAAATCCAGGTTGGCCTCCTTGGAGAAGAAAAATAAGAGAAAGGAGAGGGATAAGAAGTTGAACGACGAAGCTAAATCAATCACCCGACGCTGCCCCTACAAGATTTGAAGACCATATCTACAAACTTGTCTCCTTCAAGTTGTGGTTCCACCGTCTTTGGTGAGACTTCTCCAATCCCTACCCCCTTGTGCCCCAAATCTTGTTGTTGGCATCCAAACTATGTGTGTATATTGATGTATGAGATCCTATAGTGCTCTATAAAAGAATTTTAGATCCTTATAATTTGCATGTGGGGAAATATCTCTCTGATATGTCCTGATTAGGTACCTTGTTGAAAAATGGCGAACAAAAATAATTGCAGGCCAAGTTGGTGCGCCATCAACTAGTATCATGATATCATATTGGTCTTGTTACCAAGACTTCACCCGTTAGTATTTGTAGTCAACACCTAATATCCGAGCTCTAATTAACTTTCGACTTCCATCAAGATCCCTCCCTAAACTCGGATTTCTTCAACTTCTCCATACTTAAAACTCGAGATCAAGGAATTTCTCTAGTGCAATCGGTGGGTGCATTCACCTAAGTTTCCTTGAAGCAAGGTTAGCTGTGTCAAATACTTCGAAAACTTTCAGTCGATTCCATGAAAATGATCCTTCCAACTTTGACGAGTGAAAAAATTATATGCAGCAATTAATCTGAGTTCAGAATTTTGTTTCGCCATAAAATATCAGAATATAAGTTCAATATCCTTTTTTTTAAATGAGCTCAATATCCTTTGAGCGCGTGCACACACAGAGAATCACAGACACTGTGACGGTGTGACCAGTCAGTCACCCTGCTTGTGTGTGTTTCCTTGTTTGAGGCCTCTGGTTAGTTCGGTTGGGCCTGCCCAGCGTTGGATTAGTGAAAACTGGCCCATGTACGGGATGGGCCGGCACTCGCACTGGCCCTTCGTGACCTCGGCCAATCAGTAACCTACAACAACAATCGCCCTCAAAAAAAGTAATCGTCAAAAAAAAAAAGTAACCTAGAACAATCGGCCTCCTCCTCCCCGGCGGCGCGCGGTGACCACGTCCTCCTGTCCGGTGATCGGCAGCGGCAAAAGCTCAATCCTCCGTCGGACCGATCTTGAGTCCGCCGCCCACCGCCCACCGCCCCCCTTCATTGCGAACCCCCTGCATTGCTCCGAAGGAAGCTCTCGACCGACCATCCTAGACATGGAGTTCCCTTCCCCAAAACCCCTCTCTTTCGCGCGCGCTCGGGGTTTTCTTCTCTTCCTCGTCGTATACATCCGTAAGCTGCTCGAGCCCCCTTTCCGCGGCTCTTCCGGTCTGGTCGCTCGCTTTCTCCTCGGCCGGGTTCCAGTTATTGGATCCATGGCGGCAGCGCTCGCGGTGACGGACGAGCTGGTGTTGCCGCTTCGCGCGGTGCGGGGCCTGGCAATGGCCGCCGGAGTCTCCTGGGAGGACATGGTGGTCATCACGCAGTGCGCCTCGCTCGGTAAGGTTCCGAATCACATCCCCTTCTTTGCTGCTACGGGATGCATGGAAGCCTTGTAGGATTAAGACCTGCATGCATGTTTATTTGGTTATTCGTCATGTGCTAACCTTGTAAAAGGGTCGGGAGGGATAGGTTACAATCAAATCTGGGATTTGCTCCTTGGGCTCTAATTTGGATTTTGATGCTTATTTGGTTATTCATCATGTGCTAACCATGTATAAACTTCATCTTTTCATAAACCGGTTTCAAACCCTTGTTGTTACCTCCTATCAGATGGGAAGTTGCCTTACGATGACTCGTCAGTTGGTGCTGTTCTATCTGTCATTAAAAATATGGAGAGCTTTGGGGATAAATTTGTTGCTGAAATTAACCAAGTGCTGCAAGCTGGGGGCATTGTGCTGGTACAGAGCTTCACACCCTCATCTGATCAGAAGGTAATTCGTGGAACCCTTGTTGCTCAGTTGCTCACACCTGTTTACTGTAACATTAACTTAGCCCAACTTGATTTTATATTTCCTCTGCAATATTAGCCAAACAATTATATCGAGCGCCAGCTACTAATGGGAGGTTTTGTTGAAGTGCAAGCTTCTGCTACAAACTCGCCGGATAGCGTGCAGTCTGTTACTGTGAGTATGTCACATTTAAGGCTGCTCCTGTAGGCTTTCTTTCTGTTACAGTGATTGCTAAATTGAATCATTTTCAGATCAGGGCAAAGAAGCCGACTTGGAGTATGGGTTCATCCTTCCCCCTGAAGAAAGCAATAAAGGCTCTTCCAAAGACTAAAATTGATGATGATGAACTGATTGATGAACACAGCCTCTTGACTGAGGACGACTTGAAGAAACCGCAACTTCCAGTTGGTATAGTCAACAAACCGTCTGACTTTGTTTACTCTTTTGTAGATACGCGTATTTCAGATTTCGGCACGGACAGATTTTATGTTATTTCGCCACTGACAGATTTTATGTTATTTCGCTAGCAGGAGATTGTGAAGTCGGAGCCACAAAGAAGGCAAGGAAGGCATGCAAGAACTGCAGTTGTGGTAGGGCTGAGGCTAAGCAGAAGGTGGAGAAATTGGGGCTCACTGCAGACCAGATCGATAACCCTGTGTCAGCTTGTGGCAGTGTAAGTAAAATCACTACCATAGACATAACATACAGTGCTACTCGTGAATCTTTTTGTGATAATCCATGCACTCAACTGACTCGCGTCACTGATTATATCTGACCTAATTCTCTAAAACCAAATTTCAGTGTGGGTTGGGCGATGCATTCAGATGCAGTGGTTGCCCATACAGAGGCCTCGCACCATTCAAGTTGGGCCAGAAGGTAATCGCTCTTTCCCGTTCATTATTTGGGCTGAAGAGCTTCAGCGCACAGGTTGAAATACTTTTTGTGCAGTATACTGACCTTCTTGTTTCTGGATCGCCAGGTTACATTGTCTGATAACTTCCTTTCGGCCGACATATGACGAGTTGACGGCAGAGATCAGCCTATGGTAGGAAATACCTTATTATTCAATTTGTTCTTTCGCCGAAAGCCACGTTTCTCATGGGTCATGGTGAAAGATGCATCTTTTGTAAAAAAAAGAAAAAGGAATTTACTAGTTCTCAGCTAGGCTGAAAATACCTTATTATTGAATTTGTTCTTTTTCTGAAAGAAACGTTTCTCATGGTGAAAGATGCATCGTTTGCAGTAAAAAAAGGAATTTGCTAGTTCTCAACTTCGTGCTCAGTTAAATCCTACATCATTTAATTTACATTGTGATTTGTGCCATAAGTTTCACATGAGTTGCAACTGAGATTTGATGACATCATCTAACTGAGTCGACTGAGAAATAGTTAAACCCAAAAAGAAAGGTTGTGTTTGGACTAGCTTGTGTAGTGTGTTTTTTTAAATGGAATGCCTTAGCTTATCTCTATATATAAAGCCACGAATGGCAACAAATATTAGACATACAAAAGTTGACATTACAACAAAGAGCATCATAACTCAGAACACGGCTAGGGGGCTCATGGGTCCAATTATACGAACTTTTCTTAACTCAAAACAAGACCTAGCTGGTGTGTGAGCCACTCCATTTGCATCTCTACGGTGATAAGAAAATTCGACTTTCCCTATTACATTAATGTAATTCACACAATCTGCATAAACAGCAGCAATTTAGAATAATTGATGAGTTAGAAGAGAGGGAAACTGAAAAAAGAGGTTTGCCTTCTCATATCTAAGAGATGATCTCTTGGCTAAGATAAGATATTTTTGCCATTGTACGAGATCACCTTCTCTTACACATATGTTTTTGTGTTTAATTTTAACAATTGGGAGCATGCAAACAATATTTGCTTGAGATAAAATAAGAGGTAATCATTGTATGCTATGTTTTTCGTCTTGTCTAAGTGACATGAATCAAGATTTTTTTTTTATCTTATCAACCATTTACATGCCTTTATCCAGACTGTACATTAGGCCCACTTGATAGAGCCAGTTAGTGGTATGTTGTATGCACGTTACCAATACGTTTTTTGTTCAGTTTTTTATACATTTTGACTAATCGTGAAATCATGCCCATATATATCTACTCATTCGACTGGCTACTCGTAAGCATAACATTATCTCAATCCATCGATAACCTTGGAGGCGCATGTTCTACGATCTCAACTTACGGATGGTGTCAGTTTAATTTGCTTTATGATACTATACATAGATTATACAACAGGCATGATGCATGATAAGTAGTTTAATCCGAGGTCAGCGATAATTACAAGAAACTGCAATGCTACCATCATAGTCAAAGAGAATTTGTTACCACTTACTCGATTGGAACCAAGTTAACACTACTCTTCCATACAAGAAAAAGATACCGACGCTTCAGTGTTAGAGCCTTAGAGCAAGTACAATAAATCCTAGTCAGCTAACTATAAGGATTAAAATAGTATATTATTGCTTAGTTGGAGGAGAGAGAGGAGGAGAGAGAAGGATAGTGGGCTCTTATGCAAGAGCCAGCTCTAGCACGTGCTCCTAGGCACTTTGTGAGAGTGAAAGGTGGGTCATACATTGATAAAGGTGAGTACATTTTTATAGTTCACTATTGTATATGTTGGCTCTAAGTTGGCTATACATGACATGGCACTTGGCTTATACCCAGCAGCTGACTACACTATTGAAATTGCTCTTAGAGGTAATTAGTACTTGACTAAGTCAGAGATAGTTATAGGTGATCGTGTCCATCATGGAGCTGAGGTCCATATCCATGGAAGCGCATGTGCCATGATCCCAGCCTGGCTATACATTCACTTAGCAAACATGATCCGAGCTAACTGAAGGTGTCAGCTCTGCGCTTGATTTCTCTATGATACAAAATCTGCACGACAACTAGTTTAATCTCATGCTAGTTAGTGCTGCAATCAACAGCTACTCTTGGTGTTGGTGCCCAAGTCAACGAGCTAGCTAGCCCGAGTTACCGTTCAGGCGCTTAACACTTGATACTGTACCAACTTGGTGTACTCTAGTAGAAGCTGCGATCGATCTAAAGAATAGCTAAGCATGGAAGCTTACTACTGAAAAATAAGTATGTATCCACAATTCATTTAGAGTTAGCCTATTTCTTATACCATATCTCTATCCCGTGAAATTCTCGAACCGAAAGATGGATGCATATGCTGTGTTTCATTTTGCTAAATGATATCAATTAAATGATGTATCAATTCCATAAATTGGATATAGCAATAAATAAATCAGCAAAATTCTTTCTAATAGGAGTACATTAAGATACTGAGCAGCAAGCACATGCAACGATGCAACGATTATGTACACGACCGGTCTACAGTATGCCAGTATTGCCGGCCGATCGGTGCTAGTCAAAATTCAGTGGCCGGGGATAGGTAGCTCCTGTACATATCGGTGGATCATGGAGCTGACCAGCTCTCCCGCTTCGGCTCGGCTCGGGCCGGCGGTGCTCCGGTTTCTCGCTGTCGTGGCCCTGCTGACCATCGCAGTCGCAGTGGCATCGTCGAGACAGCTCCTGCCCATCATCAGCTGGTATGCATCGGCACCACGGCGAGCTGCTGCAGGTGGCGGTGCGACGTGCGTGATGTTCAACTTCGGGGACTCCAACTCCGACACCGGAGGGCTCGCCGCCGGCGCGGGGTTCCGGCTGCACAGGCCCTTCGGCCGTCGCTTCTTCGGCAGGCCCAGCGGCCGGTTCTCCGACGGCCGCCTCTACATCGACTTCCTCTGTACGAGTGAACTCAGGCACATCATGCATGCACTATCTGTACATTGGCTTTTTCGCTATCGGTTCCGTGTAGTTTGAATGTGAACTGGATACTGGATAGTGCAGACGACTGATCACTCGAATTCATATTTGCATGGATCTAGGCGAGAGGCTGGGGCTGGATTATCTGAGCCCGTACCTGGAGTCGTCGGGCGTGTCCTTCAGTCACGGGGCCAACTTCGCCGCCGCCGGCGCCGCCACGGCGCAGACCGTGGACTCCGGGCAGTTCAGCCTGCCGACGCAGCTCCGCCAGTTCCGGCACTTCAAGGCCCGCACGGCCGAGCTCCTCCCGCTAGGTACGAACTTTCAATCTTTCATGAACCCCGAGCTCCTTACATGTCGGTAGTCGGTCTGAAATCTGAATGTGCTGGAAGTCTGGAATGCACTCCGTATGCAGGGCTCGGTTCTGGCATCACGGAGGATGAATTCCGACAAGCTGTGTACTCGTTCGACATCGGCCAGAACGACATCTCTCTCGCCTTCACCGCCAACCTCACGCAAGAACGCATCCTGCAGGCCGTCGTCCCGGCCATCGCCGCGAGGATCAGGAACGCCGTCAAGGTGACTTGAGCTGCTGCTAGTGCTACGCACTGCACTCCAAAATTCACATTTGCCAGCATCAGAATGGGCATGTCTTGCTGCTCATCGATCGCGTGCGTAATGGCACAGATGGTGTACGGGGCCGGCGGGCGCAAGTTCGTGCTCTACGACACGGGGCCGTTCGGGTGCCTGCCCAGCACGCTATCGCAGCTCCGGGTACGTCGTGGAAGAGGCGGCGACGACGGCGAGG
Source organism: Lolium rigidum (assembly GCF_022539505.1). Classification (NCBI taxonomy): domain Eukaryota; kingdom Viridiplantae; phylum Streptophyta; class Magnoliopsida; order Poales; family Poaceae; genus Lolium; species Lolium rigidum. Next base: position 318,319,797 of record NC_061514.1, read on the forward strand.
AGGAGGAGGTCGACGACGTGGGGTGCCTCGCCCGCCACAACGCCGCCGCCGAGGCCCTCAACGCGCGCCTGCGCCTTCTCCGGCGCGACCTTGCCGCGGAGCTTCCCGGCGCGACCGTCGTCGGCGTGGACATGTACGCCATCAAGTACGGCCTCGTCGCCAACCACACGGCGCACGGGTTCAGCAGCCCGCTGACGGCGTGCTGCGGCGCCGGCGGGCCGCCATACAACTACCAGCCCGGGGCGGCGTGCGGGAGTGCCAAGGCGAAGGCTTGCCCGGAGGCAGACGGCGTCAGGTACATCAGCTGGGACGGGGTGCACTACACGGAGGCGGCGAACCGGATGGTCGCCGATAAGATACTGTCCTCAGAGCACAACACCCCTCGGCTTCCTCTGCAGACGCTCTGCAACCAGAGTACATAGCTGACAGCGAAGTCTGAAACAAATTCTCATGCACAACTGATGATTTGTACTACTGTACCAGCTCAGAACATGCTTACGCATTGCGAAGTGGGGAGCAGACATTCAGCAAACCAGAATGAGACATGTAAAAGCTTATTGTTCTCTCCACCCTTCCCTTACCCCCAAAGATGAGTTGCATGGAGCAATGCGTTTGCAGCAACCAACTAAGATTCTAGTGCACATTAACAGTTTGCTTCCTTACAACAAAACATCAACAGTTCACTGTTTACAACCGATCCTGATTTATCTAACTTTTATTACTGACGGAGTTACACAATCATTGTAAATTACAGGATCCCACCTACTTGTATACCACCTGAGTACACCCAATAATTAATAGCTACACATAATTTTACAGGAGAAGCCGAGTAGCCATAATCTGCAATACGTCATATAGTGAGCATCCATAGTGTTGGACAGATCAGCATAGGGGAACTCAGAACTCCACTGAGCGACGATCGATCCTTGGTCACTCCCGCGGCCTAGCGAGCCAGAGAGAACTCAGAGCACGCAAACGCGAAAAGTAGTCATGTATAGCTAGGAGAGCACGGGAGGCCTGTCGGATAGTCAGAATTCGCTGCATTTGATGCAAAGTCTGCTGTCGCAGGTTGTCAGCCTGATAGATATGGAAACAAAAATTCTCATCAGTCTCAAATAGGTCGAACCAAATGAGAACTGATTAAAGCTATCCGAAAAATACGGCGGTCAAAATGCTGAAGTATCACATCTGCAAGAATTTAAGGAAAAAAAGGCTTGCCTGGCGAAGAAAATTCTCAAGTGTTCCAAGCTTGCCCATGGCCATAGCCATCTGACCCATGTAGTTTGCCACGTTGCCTGAAGTACCAGAGGAACCGAGCGATCCAGCCAAAGTATCTGCCAAGGATTGCTGCAATGCTTCCATCCCCTGTGACAGGGCATCCTCCGCCTGCTGGGAAGATTGCTGGAGGTTGGTTAATCCAGCCAACTGTGTCTCGGTTAGCGGCTCAAGGTGATTCGCCAGGAGCTGAAATTTTATATCGTATGGAGATATCAGTAAATATCACATGACCGGTAAGGGCATTGAATTTACAACAAACCCTGAGATTTCACACTTCACTCACCTTTAAAAGCTCAGATGGACGGAAACCCCCAAGCCAAAGGAAGCACCTTTCGGCAGGTGTCTTCCACATGCCTGACAGTATATGAAACACATCAGCCTTGGCAGCTACACCTTTGACCTTGAATATTTCATCATAATGTGCCATTATCCCATCTACAATAAGGCGCAGGTCACTGTCACTTGCATGAGCATTAACTGCAGTCCTCAACTCGTTGATTTGCTTATTTTGGTCCTCAAGCCATCTAGTGTATTCTATGTCAAAAGTCATTGCCCCTGCAAAGATAAGTTTATTGCTCAGATAAACTTCTAACATAGATTGACATCACATACTATTGAACATCACGTAACAAAGAGTGCCGCTGCAAACATTTATGGGCACATATGGAAATTTGGAGAAGGAAATACCATTTCCACTCATGGCATGGGTTTGGTCTCCTGAGCTAGAAATGAAGATTCCCTACAAATAAATATACAGCATTAATCTTAATTACAGTAAAAGCATAACCTACTGCAAAAAAATATCGCAACCAACATTCAGCCAGTAAAGATTTACCTGCTGGCGAGCTTTCTGGAGCTCCTGCTCTAGTTGTGCAAGCTTCAGCTTACTGCTTTCAAGCTGTTGCACATATGACTTCAAACAAATAGAAAAACATTATTACTGGCTCAGACCAAATGAACAATCAAGTAGTCATCATTGAGTGGAAACTACAAATACTACTCCCTCCGTCCCATGATATAAGATGTTATTACAACAAATATAGGAGTATAGCGGTTGTAATAACATCTTATATTATGAGACGGAGGGAGTAACACACAAGGCTCATGCATGAAGAATTCAGCTATTTTTTCGAAAACAGGAATACCCCCCTGGCCTCAATGGCTAGTTTATACAATTCAATTACCTATGCAGAGACAACTAAGAATTCATTTAAGTCCTATATACTGAGACACATGAAGTAGTGCCTGACAATATGACATGTTATTTGTCCCTTAATGCAATGTGCAATTTTATTACACAATAAGAAAATTATAACCGAAAAATAAAACGGAGGCATGGTGGCACATAGAACTACAGTGAAGAAACACTCAGTTCAGTTCATCAACACAACTACAAACAGCTCTGCTCAGAACCTCCAAACTCCTTAATTCTGTAAGTATAACTGATGCCTTTCCTTTATAAGCATACTCTCAAATTACACAGAACTAGCTTGAATCAGGTTAAGTTGCTAAATTAATTTAAGTAAAAAAGGAAAATTCCTTACATCAGAGAACAAACGACAAATAAGGGCAAGATTTATAATGATACCTTTTTCCTCAGCCGACTTTTCCTTGCCGCCTCGCGATTTTGAGCAAGACGACGCAGTGTCTATCGGATGGCAAATACGACAAGCAATTAATAACATAAAAACACGCAAGAATACACAACAACAGCAACGTACAAGAAAAGTAACAGGAATATCACCTTTTGGTCCAAAGGTTTGTCGGACCTGTCAGACCTATCTGAAGAATTAGAAGCCATGATTGCCCCACTTTGTCCGTGTTCTAGCTGCAAGTAGTTAAGAACTTGAGCATTTTGGGGGTATCACTTGGCAGTGAATTCATAATGAGTAAGTAAAGCAGACTAAGAACTGCAAGTTTCTTTGATAACTTTGGCATATTTGGAATATCGGTCGGCAGTTGGTACATATGAACAGGTGAAACAGCATGTGAATCTAGGTTAAAGGGGGTTGTTTCTAACTAATATTTCATTACAACGAAAATACATATTGGGTCATGGTACTAGCAGAGGATGATATCAAATCGACTCATTTGTGCTATAAGATCAGCAGGTTATATAGTCATTTAAGTAATACAACATCTTTGCTGCGCAACAATCGTGTGATACATTTGGAATACGTGAAGCAATCAATCCTAATGGACCACCGTTTTTATGGCAAGCAACAAATGCGGACAGCATCTCATGGAAAACTCTCTGCTTTCCATTATATAGTCATTTAAGTAATACATCATCTTTGCTGCGCAACAATCGTGTGATACATTTGGAATACGTGAAGCAATCAATCCTAATGGACCACCGTTTTTATGGCAAGCAACAAATGCGGACAGCATCTCATGGAAAACTCTCTGCTTTCCGCTACCTGCCAACCACCCTCTCTCTGCTCAGAAAAGTATCCCCTCTCATAGTCTCACTCATCTCTCTTGACAACGGTGATGGGAGGCGCGGAGGTGACCGGAGTAGCGAGGAGGTGCACAACAAGGCAACATTGAAGGGGAGACAGTGCAAATATGTGGTCGTCGTCGCGGATCCAGCTCCGCAGTCTGCTTCTTGCCGCACTGCTAAATAGCGGTAGTGTTGCATGCGGTTTATGTCATATCGGCTGCGGGTGGCGGCAACACCGGAGGCTACGACAATTCGTCAGGACGAAAGCTGCCAAAAAACCTCATGTATCCAAGGCATAGCGCTTGGTGGCCAAAAAGATTACTTGAGATATGTACGCGACATCTTCATCGACCAGACAAAAGCTAGATTCGTATACTTGCATATCTATTTAACTTTTTCATCTATTTGTTGAGTAGCAGATCGATTGACGTACTGCCGAAACGATCAGCTTGCTACAGAATCCAGGAACTTTTTTTTTCTCAAATGAAGTTGCTAAGGAAGGTCTGCACATTTGGGTTTTCTTGCAGACATTTGAGCGTTTTATTTAGTTTTGAATTCTTTGAAATTTCAGTTGATGGATCTTCTCTTGCACCAGTGAGATGCATCGCAGAGGCGTTTCGGCCGTCAAGATGCCTCGATTGATTGCAAGCTCTGTATTTTTACTAAGGCTTCTCCAGAATTTGTCTCGATTGATTGCACAGTTTTTTGTTAGCTTGGATAGCTTGCTTAGTGATTATTCACTAAGCTCCCTGTGTGAATTATTAATGAATTCCTGAAGATTCTTGTGGTCACAAATCATTGTTCTGTTGAAAACATCTAAAATGGCAGTCGTCTACTATTAACTGGGGTACCATGAAGATTCTGGGATTCATTTGGTTGTATTGACTGGGTCTTTGAAAATGGGTTGGCATTATTCCGCCATGAAGATCGTCATCAGCTATATGAATAATGGATGCATCTCCTCGTCGATGTTTTGACTAGATATCTGCACATTACTTGCACCATGATGGTTATTTCATATTAAGTGGGATACTGAATAATGTTGCTTTTCAAAATTCGAAGACCTACATTATGTCTTGCCTTGAAAATTGTATTCAGACCGGAGAAGCATAATGAGTGTTGATTTCGAATTGCCTTTTTATGTGTTGATAAAGTGGATTTCGTTATGAGAATAGATTCTTGTATTTTTATTCTTCCTAAATATTTGGTAACTATTTGTCCTGAACATATCATGAAATCTTTGCAATAACCAAATGAAACTCCAAATATAGAAAAATAATTGATGCCAATTTGAAAACTAGAATTTATAATTGACCAAGGAAAGCTGTCGAGTGGGTTTTCATTTTAGTTTTTGTTTATTTGCTGATTCCTCTTCATGTCCAAGGTTAAAATTTACTTTGCACAATATTTCAAACATAAATACAGAAAACCTGAAAGTTATTAAGCGGATCTATTTTTTGTAGTTGTAGGCTGCCCAGAATTTGCAGTGATTATTTTTTCAAATAATGGTACTCCCTCCGGCCCTAAATACTTGTCGCAGGTTAGCCTACATTTTACCTAAATCTACAACATATATTTAGGGCTGGAGGGAGTAATTTTAAAACACAATAAATCATGAAATGTGTGAAAAAACTGTTGGCAGCCTTCACGATTATTAATTGCTGTATCTTATAGTCATACTGGAACATACAACCGTTGGGCATCTCCCCAGAGCTGTATTATATATGGTGGCCATATGTGGACCCGTTGGGCTAATAAGTGTGAGCAATATACACCAAACTAAACGTGGGACTGAAATGCGCTATACACTCTTGGGGGTATGAATACATTGCTAATCTCGAAGCAGCCAACAGTTTGGATGCCATCCTCTGCTAGTACCATGACCCAAAAGTCCAGGTCATTCATTACAATCGTTATAGCACACGGAAATGTCTCCAGCAGTTTACTTAAAGATTATCAACTCTGTTGTTGAGCTTTAGAAATCAATTCCAACCACAGTGCGATTCACAGTTCAAATGCTAACACGACGCTGAGCATAACAGTTATCTATTTGTCTCCAGAAACTGGTGCAGGTAAAGAGACACAGGCGCTTAAGTAGTTGAGTTCAACTGGAAGCTTGTGTAGAAAAGAAGAGGGAGGAAACGGTTAAACCCATAAAATAAAGAAAAGAACAACGAGTACCCTGTGGTTCTTGCCGTCGTGGTCTACAACAATTGAGTTGTCAGTCCTCGAGCTCGCATCTGCCATCACCGGGCCTCGGCAGAGCACATTCACCAGGAGACAGCAAATCACTTTGCCCCTCCCTTGTTAACAGCAAGGCGGTGAGCCCAGCCCTGTGTTGTGTGAGATCAACCACTGCCCGAACCTATACAGCACAGCGAAGCAAAGTTGGAGAAATTAGCAACAGGAAGACAGTAGCTGCATATGCATAGCGACATAGTACAGTTAGATGTGTGTACTTACTTCTCGCTGATCCAAGTCAGTGGCGGCTCAGGGTTTCGCTACAGCCGTATGGTCTGCAAAAGAAATAGGCGTCTTAGTAGGAAGTACGAAGTAGGCAAGGCAATCAAAATAATTAGGCTGTCGGAGCAAGGATATGCACATTTATGCACTTGTGCCGATCTGAAACCCTACATACAGGTAGGATGTGATGGTTAATCTCCCTGGAGGGCCACAGAAGTAGTTTGCACAGTGGCAGTGCTGCATACTAATTACTACTCCCGTCTGTGACACCCCGAGTAAACACACACAAATCCAGCCACTAGAAAACCATCTCCAGCATCACCAGCCACGATTCATCCGCCGTTTGAGTACAGCAACAGCAGGTAGGTACACCAACTATCCTGATCCGAAACAGCAGAGCTAACCGAAAGCAGTAGCAGGGAGGGGGTGTGGAGCTGAAATCGGGGGGCATACCGCGTGGGATCGGCGGTGGCGTCCGGAGCGGGGCTCGGCGTGGCGCCGGCGGGCCGCGGTCATGGTCAGGTCAGCCCGCGCCTCCGCCCAGTCCGTCTGTGGTGGGTGGGGAGCTTCAGAGCTCAGCAACCGGATCGACGACGGGTTCTCCCCGGAGGCTGGCGGCGCGTCGTCGCTCCGGCTCGCGGATTTGGTGGGGGATTGAGGCAGGGGGAAGGTTCGAGAAGCTGTTTCTGGTGGAGGTGGACTAGTGGAGGCGGAGCGGGGGAGGGGAAGGCGCCAACAAAGGGGACGGCGGCTGGCGTGGTCGCGGCGCACGGCTCGGCGTGTCGCTGACGCGTGGGGACCGCGGGGACGCGTGGCGTGGACGTGGATCTGGGGCCGCGCGGGGTGGCGTCAGTGTGAGGGGCCCACGTGCTTTGCTTGCCTCACCAACCCTGCCCTCGTCCTCACCCTCGTCACGTCTTTGACTTCTCCACCTGCAGCTGCAACTGCAACGGAGGAGGAAGCTACGGCGTTATCCGCGAGGGTTGAACTGCTGCCAATTTACCGTGGTCCACGGGCCACGGCTCGACGATGAACACGTGATTGCTACAGTGAAAATGATTAGCGTTGTTGATTTGCTCCAGGGGATTTCAGGTGTTACCAAACTCGTGTAGCAAAAAAAAAATTGATAGCAATGTTGGAATAAAATACATTAGATGATAATAATATTTAGGAAAATCGGTAATAGTCTATCAAACGCGGTTGCATACTAAATTGCAAACTAGGCCCCAAATAAAGGCGAAAGTATGTTCCAACCATATAAATAAGCAAAAAAAAAAAAAAAGAGCTACCGCGTTTGTTATGTGTTTCTAAAAAAAAGGACCATAAAAGGATACAACGAAAAGCAATCACGTCAACAGCCTCCATCACCACCTCCGGGGACGAAAACATCTGGAGTAGGGAGGAAGTGGTGTGACGTCGCAACACCTTCATAGAGCCTCTGATGTCGGTTGAACAGAGCATGGCGCCGCATCAACGTCGAGACCTGTAGTTGTTACCAGCCAAAGTCTTTAGTAGGCCGCCAATCAACATTTGCCGAGGATGAACTCCAAATTGAAGCACCTTCGGATCTTCCTCGCTACCTTTTCGATGTGTAGGATAGAGCACCACCACTCTTCTTCCCAGCACAGCCATGGTCAACCGAAAGAAGCTTATCCACACATGTGCTCCACACCGAGAGCTGGCCACACACCACGGCCTTATTGAAGGAGTCGTAAGCCCTCCTCGTCGTTCCTAGCTCCAATGTCAAGAGAAAGAGAACCACAAGCAGAAGCCCTACACCGCCCAAGATCCGGCTGTTTGGATCTGGCATGCCTCCCCTCAACTACCGGCATAAAGCCAAAACACCTAAATGTACGATGAACAGACCAAGCACTACATCCTTCTCTTCTATGGGCGGCAACGCCACCGAATTCGAGTTGGATGAGATCGGCAGAGAGGGGAGACTCTCAAGGCTACTGTAGCTAGGATATATAAGGAGAAAGATGGAATCTTTTGACTTTTCAACTCATGGAGTAGATGTAAAAAAAAAAATCGTACGAATTGAGGTGTAGAACTGCAATCTATATTTAGAAGATGTCATTCCTTTGATCAAAATGGCTTACTTAGAAAAAAAAACCTATGGATTGGATTACTCAAAAATTCCTTTGAAAATCTTTCAAACCAAAGGGATTGTAGTTTGTTTTTGATATCCTTAGTAGTTGCATATCGAAACGTTGATTAATTGTACTAGTTCGTTTAGATTGAGACATTTTCTTCTGCCACTCATGAATGAGCTTGTCTCTAGTGCGCAAAGTGCCTTCATAAAAAATGAAGTACCATGCCAAAAAAATTATATCAAGAATCTTGTGATAAAGCTTCACAGGTGCAAGACCACGACTCTCTCATTCAAGCTTGAAATTCGCAAGGTGTTTGACTCTATTATCTGGAATTATATTCTTGACCTTCTTCAAAAGGGTGGCTTCCCGAGTAGATTCTAGAATTGGATTGCCGCTTTGTTTGCTACCTCGTCTTCCTAAGTCCTCCTCAACGGAGTGGCCGGCCTTCCTATCAAGCTCGTATGTGGATCCACCAAGGAGACCCCCTTTCGCTGCTTCTCTTCGCCATTGGCATCGACCTTCTCACTCAAATCCTTAATATTGCCACTACTCATGGGCTCTTTCACAAGATTTGGGCACGTGGAACCATTTTGAGGACCTCGTGTTATTTGGATTATGCGGCTATCTTTGTGACCCCCTACAAGCTAGATATCCAAAACGCTTCTTCATGTTTGCATGGTTTTGGGGAAGTTATCGGCCTTTGCACCAATATCCAAAAGAGCTCCATCGTCCCGATTCGATGTGGGCAAATCAACCTTGGTGAAATTGTTCAACGGCCTCCGGTATAGAGGGCGCCTTTTCCCTTAAAGTATATTGGATTGCCGTTATCCATTTGGTACATACGGAGATCGGACTTTCAACACCTACAAGACAAAGTTGATGGGAAAATCCTTTCTTGGAATGTCACCACCGCGGGAGGCCAAAATCTATGTCCAATTACTTACATATAATATGGCCAAAACTTGACCAATCAAGTTGCAGTATTAATCAAGATAGCGCAATCCGTTTGAACGATGGCTGATAAATCAGTCTACTTTATGGCCAAGGCCATGCCTTCCATAGCTGCACTTGTTTTGATCGATCCATCTAGTTGCTTGTGACTGCAAATTAGTGTTTTTTTTTGTATCATCTCCAAAAATATAAAAATACTAGTATCTGTTTTGGGTGACAAGTCTTTACCAGATTTCTGTAATTTTTCAATACCTTTTAGTGTAGGTTTATAGAGGTCATTTGAAGGGAAACGAAAGAAACAGGAAAGTGTCGATGGTACGCAAATAATTGCATAAGTTGGAAGACGCAATAGACAGGGAAGATGCAATAGACGGAGTGACTAAATGATCACTTCTCGGTAGTGAAAAATAGAAAATCATACGAATAAACTAAACATTTGTTCATATACCTCCTTGCGAGGTAAGTAACCAGAACAGGGGGTGTAGCTCATATGGTAGAGCGCTCGCTTCGCATGCGAGAGGCACGGGGTTCGATTCCCCGCACCTCCAAGATTTTTTCTCTTCTGCATTATTCGAATTTACAAAATTCGCTTGACTTATTTTTATTTTTGCCAAGGCTGCTCGTGCTTGTCTGCTCGTATTTTGAGAGAACGAAACAAAATGTTTAGGTTGCTCGTATTTTGAGAGAACGAAACAAAAAACAAAACTTTGCTATATCACAAGTTCAGAAAGCCAAAAGCAAAATCCAATACATGACTGCATTCTACATGATTCGATTTACAAATTTGGGTTAACTTGATTTTTATTTTTGCCAAGGCTGCACTTGGTTGTCTGCTTGTATTTGAAAGAACGAAACAAAAAAACTTTTGCTATATGGACAAGGTGTTTCTCCACCTCGGGTGCATATGCATCCTTTATTTGAAATGCATTTTAAACATATTTAAAAATTTTAAAAAAATACAAAAAAATCTCGTGTATATCTTCACGTGTTACACGTTCACAAAGTTGTTTCAACAAAAACCGATATGTTTTGTGCCCTATGTAAAAAAGAGAAACTTTTGGTACTAAAATAGTCTATTTCTTGAGACATTTTTTGTCTTTTTTTTACAGAAGGCACAAATATTGTTGGTTTTATGTGAAACTTTACATGCACACGTAGAACATGTACCTCTACATACGAAAAAATTACTAATTTTTGTAACTTTTTTAAATATGTTTTGTAGGCACCCGGGATCAGTTTTGAGTTTCACTTGCTATATCGCAAGTTCAGAAAGCCAAAAGCGAAATCCAATACATGACTGCATCAATCCAATAAGAATCTCTCAAATATTTCTTTTCTATTCATATTGATATGATCCATAATTCCATATACAACTTGAAAGATAACTCCTCATACAAGATCTCGCGTGAGAAGAAAATTGTAGCTCCGAGTCCTGACACCAAAATAAAACCATTGCCAAATTCTACCAATAGGAGCCGGACATAACTTTAGTTTGGTATGGTAAAGAAGAATGCAGAGAAGGCTCTGTACTTGGAGTGGTGATCATCCAGATGGCTAGTAAGTCGGGATGGAAGAATCGGCTTTCACCGAGTAGGCATGGATTCCACCCGCAACATTGTAAATTTTTTGGAATCCCTGCAAAACAACGGTTCACCTTGTCAGAGGATACTGTTATTTTACCACTACACAGGTAAGGAGTCTGAAGATTTATGTTGATACTTCAATTACCTGTGACTGCAGCCACTTAGCTACCTGCATTGACCGCATGCCATGGTGGCACTGAAGCAAAGGAAAGAGGCAAAATACAGTTAGAAACTGGCATAATCCACTGATGCAGTTGCTAGTTCCCTTCCACATTCACTGAATCAACTCAATCTTTATGTGTAGGAAGTAGGAGTACTATAATACTTCAGTTTATTTAGTCACTGGCCTTTATGCAGCATACTGGAGGCCATTTTAATCGTACTAACGAACTTACCAGAACATATGTGTCCTTTTGAGGATCATATTCATCAGCCATGACTGGTCCCCAGGTTCCAAATTGGCGGAGAGGTAGAACTTTGAAACCTGGAAGGGACGCTCTCTCCCTGCCAAGCATAAGTAAAAAGTCAGCATCGACTCCATGGGAATGGACTAATGAGTGAACATTTAGGATAAGCAAGCACACCGAACTGGGTCATAACAATAATATACCCGCAATGCAAAAACTTAGGCAATTATCTGAATGTACATGATGAATCATGGAATTCTGCATCCAATTTGGTCTTGCGAGTCTAAGGGGATTAGCACACTATAAGTCTACATAAGGATCTATACCTCTGCAAGTCTATATAAACCTGCAAGCTATGTTGGTGTTCAACAGTTTAATCTTGATAATATAGACAGGTGTTTCCGAAAGACAATAGAGACACGGTAACTGCCAAACACTTTTGCATTATAATTGTTCAGAAGAGACAAGCAAAATTGATTATCCACTGAGATCATGCCACTGTAAGGACCCAATTTTAAAAGATTTGAAAAAGGCCCCACATTAACATCCTGGTACACCACATAAACCTCTATCATCTTCTCGTGGAAGGCAAGATTATGACTGTCACCTAATAGTTTATTGCAAGGTTTATTGTGCTATTGAGCGAAATGCAAAATACTGGAGAAGCATCTTACATCCTCGCAGATGTGTCATTACTTTTCATACATGAATTATCATGACTTAGTGAGGGACTTGTCATTCGGAATTTTGGATCAGTGTATGGCCAACAACTGAGACATAGATGCGATGGTGAAGAATCTTACACTTCATCAGGCTCCCGAACATCAATCAATTGAGCTTCTTCGATAAAACTAGGATCTTGCATTTTTGCGTGAAGCTCTTCTGGTGCAATATCTTGAAGCATGCATTGGTCCCTGCCATTTGGCGTAAAATATATGAATACTTGTACATTTATACAGAGATACAATATCTTGTGTCGTTAGAATCAACTACCTCTCAGAGAGGACCTGCACTAAATGCCATCCAAATTTTGTCTTGCACCGTACAACTTTTTTCAAAGGAGCACTAAATGCTGCTTCTTCAAACTCTGGTACCTGCTCAAGTCAAGTAATAACACTAAAGTACTGTTTGCTGAACACATTGCCAGAGTACTAACAGAAACTGAAATATCAGTATCCCTGGAATGCATGTGCATATAACAATAAAAAGAATAACATTTAGATGATGGCAATCGATGATAGGATGCGAGTTTCGTGGGGGGAAAACTAGCTAGTTATAGCAAGACACTTAGATATCTGAGAGCACCGAGTCAGTCAATAACAGTGGAATTGGTGGTAGAGTGATTTAGATGTGTATAAACATATAGATGTATTCAACAAGATGGAATATAAACTTGTTGTAAGACTAGCAGTTCCCCGCAAATATGGAAACAACGAATAAACTATACCAACAATAATATTTTATATGTTCTTGTTTGCCAGTTAATGATGTTGATAGCTCTTGATAATTTAGAGGTCAGAAGAAGTAAAAACCACCACAGAATCAAATAAATTCAATTCTAAATAACAACATGTACTATGAAAAATAACACTCCCAATTGAATCCCACATGGATTTCACAACCGATGCCCAGCAATAGTTAGATAATCAGTACAATTCCACGATGCAGCATAGGTACATCGGTATCCCAGTTGAACAATAATAATATGTGAAGTCCTACTACAGCACTCTTCTACTAGTATGTACAAGAAAAGCAAGTTAATGTTGTACCATCTGCCCCCTCCGAACCCACCCAAGCATACCACCATTATCTTTTGATGGACATAAGGAGTGCTCCACGGCTAAATCGCTCAAGTCCACCCCTGAAATGCAAAAATAAACAACATGATTCTCATTGTAACAACAGCTGTTGAGCACTTTTAATGTCTTGTACTTGCTAGTGTTATTTTTTCCATAATTATCCCAAAAAAAAGTAAACATACATGTTACCATCCATTCCACATGAATGATGTTAGTTCAGTTTGGCATGTATACTCAGCAATCAGCATTTTTTAATTTTGTAACATGGCCTTGAATTATGACATTAAACATATACAATGACATGGATTGGATGCATTCAAGCATGAGTGGTTTCGTGTATCAGAACTTGAAGACACCCATTTTGCAAGGCGTACATGTTACCTCACATTGGATATTAGTATAAATCTCTAGACTAAGTATATCAGATACAGTATTACAAAAACAACAAACTAGTAAAGCACCCCGAAGGAAAAATAAGAACAATCTAAGTAGTCACCTGAAGCGATGCTCTTCTCCAGATCGACCAGAAGCCTAGCATCCTTTTCGCCAACAAGCAGATGCTGGACCAGCACTTCCTTCCCCTCCCTCGGAGTCGGAGGGCTACCGGCAGCAGTGCAGAGAACTGCCAAACATAGATTCATGCCAAGCAATCAATCAATCCCGTGCCACAACCTAATAATCACCCCCAAATTGATGCATACAATATAGCAAAGATAAAAGGAAGCACGGTCGAAAACTGAACAAAACGCTCCCCAATCTCCGCAGCGAACCGACAGACACGCGACGCGGGCAATCGCGCTCACTCACCCCTGGTGCTGGGCCTGGGTTGGCCGGCGGGACGCATGGCCGAGCCCCACGTCGCGGAGATGGGCGACGCGGACGCGAGGAGCGAGAGGGCCGCGGGCGGCGGCGCGGGGCTGCCGGCGGCGAGGGGGGCGAGGCGCGCGAACCCGGAGAGGGACGCCGCCTGGGGAGAGGAGGAAGGGGAGTACGGGCACGGGAAGCGCGCCGCCCTAGTTGCTCGGAGACCAAGCATGGCTGTCTTCCTCGTCGCTTGCCACGGCGAAGGGAGACAAAGATGGGATGCGGAATATGCTGTTGCTTGGAGAAGGCCGGAGCCTGTTTCTGGGCCCGCCGCAGAACTGCGCACGTTTACGCTTGTGGGCTATGATGGTCTTGGCCATGGGCTCAAACGGGCCTGCAGCTAATGGAGTATGCCCTTCTTACACCACAAATGGAGGGCTTCCATGCTATAAAGAAAAACAAATTGAGGGCTTCCAGATTTTGAAAAAAAAAATCTCGGAAAAATAGAATGGAGTATTCCCTTGGTCTAAAAGCATGGAGTGTTCATTTTCCTTTAAAAAAGCTGTTCGAAAATAGCTACGAGAATATGGATCTAGCTAGAACTGAATTTCAAAGACTCGAAATCGGTATTTCAAGGGTATTTGCGCCACCGCCGGCGACGCTAGGGTGTTCGAGGGATACGTCGATTTCCAAACAGAGGGAGACGAACGAGTTCGGAAGGGGAAGGAGAAACACGACGTTAAGTCGATGTGGAGCCACCGAAATACCCAACAACGTCTACCCTAAGAGCATCTCCAGCCGCGTCCCCCAAACCGTCCCCCAAAGCGCCGGATTGAGCGTTTGGGGGACGTATTTCGTTGGTGCCGCGTTTGGGGGACGTCGCTCCCCAGTCGCGTCCCCCAAACGCCGCCCCCAAACATTAAAAATAATTTAAATAGGTAGAATAAAACTCTTTACTAATATTCAAATCGGTTCAACATAAACAAAATACATATAAAACTTCGAAAAAACATAATTAAATTACATATAAATTATTTTAAACTACTACTTCTTCTTCTTCGATGATGGCCCCGCCTCGTCGTCGTCATCACGATGGCGCTTCCTGCTCGTCACCTCTTCCGAAGAGGCGGTGTCTGCCGACGCGTCGGAGTCCTCCTTGTTGTCGTCGGTGCTCGCCGGCTGCGCCTTGGCCTTGGCCTTGGCCTTGGCGGTATTGGCCTTCGCGTCCGCCTTCGCACGGGCCACCGCCGCCTCCTCTGACCCTCCTTCCTCCGCGTCCTCCTCCACGCCCATCCATTCCTCCGCGCTGTCAAGTGGCGGGAGGGAATCGTCGTCGCTGCTGGGCGTCGGAGCTTTCTCCCACCAATGGCGCCATCCAGCGGGCTTTCCCTTGCTCGGAGGTGTCGGACGGGAGCTCGGAGATGTAGCTCATCGTCGCCGGAGGTGTCGGATGCGGCCGGTGAAGATCCAAAAGCGCCGACGTACGGGTCTTATTGAGCGCGGATCAACGGCGGCGCGAGAGTTGAAAAGAGCGGCGGTTGCTCTTCCGAGGAGTCCCGACTCCATTCCGGCGGTTGCCGCGTCGTCGACGCGGTTGCCAATGCGATGGTTCCGCTTCCGGCAAGCTGCACCGTCGCTACGTAGGCGACGGCCGATCGTCACAGCCGGCCGACGCGTCGGGCCCGCGTCGGTTCGCCTCGCTTTTCGGTGTGTCCGGCGTCCCCGGAGCGTCCCCTGTGGGACGGGGACGGGCTCGGGGCGCCGGACACCGTATCGGGCCGCGCCGGACAAAAATGGTCTTTGGGGGACGCGGCTGGAACGGTTTTTTTTTTGTCCGACGCGCCCCAAATTCCTTTAGGGGACGGTTTGGGGGACGTGGCTGGAGATGCTCTAACCCCTAGGCATTTGCTATGTTCTTTTTTTTCCCGTTTGGACCTGGGCCAAGATATTGAGACCAAATATCTAGGTCCAATACACTGACCCACCAAACACATACAATTGGGGTATTCGGGTCCGAATGCTCCTGAATGTTTTTTTTAACAATGCTCCCGAATGTCTAACACCAAGGTTCAATGCAAACATCCAAATGAGCTGTCGCCATCACCTCTCGGTCCAAGAGATATATTTAATCTATATAGCTTCAAGCTCCCATGCATACGTTTTACGCCCATAGCCACGTCCCTTATTTCATCATTATTATAGCCACTTTAGCGTCCTTGACAAGACTTATCTCCCCAATGCAGTCTCAAACGATTGACTACACCTCGCGTCGGTGACACATTCGGCTCACAATTCACCCTACACAAGTTTAACGTTTCTCATGTGTCTTTAAAAAAAAGTAATTACCATAAAACCATGGCATTTGTGTCAAGTCTATTTTTTTACTAACCACATTTCTAGTATTTTGCTCGCCTTCTATGGTAGGTTATTTATAACCCAAATTTCTCGGTATATAGTAGCAAATATTAGAGGATTGTAAATTTTGATCACCTTGCAGAAATGGCTACCACTAGATGCCACCTCAGCTATTCGTAAACCCATTAAATGTCTTGGGACGACCCAAGAAATGACGACCATGGAGCTCATATGAAACTCATTCTTTCACAAACGTCCACGGTCCAGATTTATTATTAGCAGCTAAGTAGGAGTACAATGTGAGAAAAAACTTCCAAAAATGAGATGTTTCCGTGAGAAATTCAGAAAGAAGAATATACAAACTTTTCACAAATGGAAACATGCGACCGGACTTGGAAAACCAATGGGCCTGGGCTGCCACGTTATATCTACAACATCCGGCGCGTTGGACTCGTTTGTTTCCCGGGCAAACCCAGTAGCACCGGGTTGATCGATCCATAGGTAGTTCCGCTTCGTCCTCCCCCTCTCTGCCGCGATCGCAGCGGCGGCACGACGGAGAGAGACGACATCCCGACCGGCTTGGCTTTGCTACAGATTCGTCCTCTGCCCGCCCCGCGCGCGGCGGAGGCGGTTGTCGATCTCGGCCTGAGATCGATCGATGGGCAACGCGAGCGGCAGGCTGGAGGACATCGCGGACGCCGAGATGGACGAGGGTGGGCGCGGCCACGTGCGGCGCGCGTCCTCGACGGGCTACGTCGGAGGAGCAAGGGGTGGGGGCGGAGCGGGAGGTTCGTCCTCGCCGGGGAGCCCGCCGCGGCCGCACTCGCCGCGCATGTTCGTGCCCCAGGTCAGTCAGATCGATCAATCACGTAACTGATCCTTTCTCCCTCCCTCTCGATTCTTCTCTTGCAGTCTTGCACGATCTGTCTAATGCAATGCGATTGAGGGCGTGGTTAATTTGTGAATTGTGCTGCGATTAATTCAGTTTTGTTTTGATCACGATCAGCGTGTGAGTGATTCGATCCCTCGCGCGCCTGTTTGGCGGATACCGTCTCTCGATTCGATTAGATTTTTTTTTTTTGAGGAATGATTCTATTAGATTACAGTGGGGTTGGAACTTGCAAGACATTGATTTACTTGCTGATGACTATGGTTAATTTGAGCCCTGCGGACCGCATCGTCTCTCGCACCCTAGCCCGCTGCCGCCCTGTCCTCCTTCCCCTGTCCCCCTACCCGTCGCCCCCAGAGGTGCTGCCCGCCGAAGGCCGTGGCGGCGATCTGGCCCTTGGCTGGGGCCCTGGCTCCCTGCACGGCCACATGGAAGGAAGGTCACCGTGCTGGGCTTGCCGGGGCTGAGGACGCTGCCCGGTGGCGCTCTCCTCAGGCTACCGGCGGCCGCCCCTCCATCTGTGGCGGTGGGTGGTTCTCGGGATCTGGCGGTGGTGGCCTGTGGTGGTGGTGGAGGTGCTGTTGGTGGTGCTCTCGGCGGTGGTCCTAGAAGCCGGCGGCGGCTTCGGATGGTGGTGGCGGCACCGTCTTCTTCACGAGAGCGGTGGACGTGAGTGCTGCTCTGCGTCCCCGGACGTGCGGGCGGTGGGGCTGCAGCGGGCTAATGATGTGGCGTGTTGGCCTCTCCGTCGACTAGTGGTGTCATACATGAGAGATCTCGTTCCCCGGCCGGATCTCCGATTTGACCGGGTGGATGGTGGTGGGGTGCTTGGGACCAGGGGAAACCCCTAGCTTGCGGTAGCCACGTTGTTGTCGATGCCTTTGGCGCCGGTTCCCTCCTCCGAGGCTTCGTTGAGGTCCCGTCTCCCCCACCCACCCTTGCCGCGGGTGAAAACCTTAAGCCCCGCGTCGACGGTGGCGGCATCATGACGTCGTTGACCTTGTTGAAGGCACCGTCCGGGACTGCTGTGATGGCTAGCGAGCTTCCATTCATAGGTGATGGTGCTTGGTGATGCTTCATTTGTTGGTGACAGTGGTTGCTGCTCCTTGTTTGCTAATCTCCCCGATGCCTCTTCGCTCATCTGCTTGCGTGTTCTTTGTGGCGCCATTGTGGTTTATAGTGTTGTCTGACGCGGCAGCTGATCCTAATTTCTTCAATGGACCTTGACTCTGCTCTGGAGCGTTCTTGGGGGAGCCTCTCTCTCGACGGTGCGGCGCTCTTCGATCCGGGGTGAGAAGGAAGTGATCCTTCTTCGGAGTCAGAGACCGTGAGCTGGTCGAATATGTTCATCTCGAAGCGATGTAAGGATTACTTCCATTGATGGTGCCTCCTATGGTCCCTCCTCCCCTAGTGTCGAATTTCGGGAAGACGATAGCCTCGGCATCCTCAAGCAGAGCTTCTTTCTTATCTTCTGTTTGTTTGTTTCTCGTAGTCTAGTAAGCCGTGTAATGCACTTTGTATCTGCCAGAAATGGCCTTATTAATTTAATAAGGAAGGGCTACGGTCTTATGTTTAAAAAAATTGAGCCCTGCTACCTCTATCAGAATTACGCCGTTGGTGTCTGAAGAGGTGTTGATCCGAAACTTATTGTTGTTCAGATGATTTGCTATTATGTATAACTGAACTGGTTTCTAGTCAGAGATGAACAAGGAAAAACAACATAAATTCACATGTATCAGCCAACTCGATGTTTGCCCCAGGTTTATAACATAGTTTCTGTCTGTAACTATGCCCATAAAATAACAGTTATTAATTTGGCTAATTTTTATTGATGCCAACTGGTTTTGAATCTATAAAAATCAATTTTATATCTGAACATAAAGTACAGAGCATGTATATAAAGAAGGTCGCCGAGAGATTTTTAGTCGAAGACACTCCCGGCAATGTCCTTATTACTCCTTCATCTCTGATGAACAATACAGTTAGATCTGTTTGTTGCTGTATACAGTTTTCTAACGAACAATACAGTTAGATCTGTTAATGGCCTTAATTTGTTCTAGAAAAGAAGTTGTATATTTGTTATCCAACATGTCAGGGTCTGCTCTCTTTTCAACGGTTTTATCAACCCCTCATTTGGTCCAGCTCTTCTTGCACATCATTTCTTTCCAATACGTTTGATTTTAATTATTTTGAAACAGATTTGATATATAATTGTACACTGCAGAGTCCTGTAACTCCACTGCAAAGAGCTACAGATGTACCACCTCCGGTGTTCAACCAGATATTGATGCGTGATCAACAGGATGATTCTGACGGGCCCCCTCAAAAGAGGATTCCTACTCTGCTTTTGTGGCCTCATGGAGGGAAGAACATTTACGTGGAAGGATCCTGGGATAATTGGACATCAAAGTACATTTTTCATTAGCCAGATAGAAGACTTTCATATTCTCTTTCCCCCTAAAACTGATCAACTTAATGGAAGACTGACACTTTCAGCATACATGACAGGAAAACTGTTCAGAAATCTGGGAAAGACCACACCATCTTGCTAGAGCTTCCATCTGGAGTTTACAGGTACAGATTCATCGTCGACGGAGAAAGGAGATTCCTGCCCGACCTTCCCTGCGAAACCGACAACATGGGTAACATCGTGAATCTTCTTGACGTCAATGTGAGTATCAATTTATGATCATACCAAGCATATATAGAGCATCACTTCGGACACTGACGCTGATCATATCTTTGAACCAAGTACTGTGCTCTTACTCTTGACGATTGGGCATGTGGATGCAGGATTTTGTGCCGGAAAGCGTGGAGAGCGTATCGGAGCTGATGGCACCTTCCTCCCCGGACTCCAGCTACGGCTTCCAGGTCCCCGATGACAAGGAGTTCAGCAAGGAGCCTCCCACCCTCCCGTCGCAGCTCTACCTCGGCGTGCTCAACTCTCGCAGCTCGGAGCGTGAGTGCGCGAGGCCGAGGCATGTCGTGCTCAACCATCTGTACATCGAGAAGGGGTGGGGTGCGCAGCCATTGGTGGCGCTCGGCCACACGCACCGGTTCCGATCCAAGTATGTCACCACCGTCCTCTACAAAGCCATTGAGAGATAGCTAGCGTGTAAAAGCTGCTGCTGCCGACTTCCTGAAGACATTGTCGATTAGAACAAACATAAACCAATGTGTTATGTGTACTATATGCAGGAATGATTTAGCCTCTTGCTGGTCCTAAATTTGTTATGGAATTGTGAAGGTTTTTATTGAGACAAAGTCGATGACAGTGCCCAAGAATAAACTCAGTTTTCACAAAAGGTTATAGTGTTTCAAGTGCTCAACTGCGTCACCGATTTGGTAGACGCAGGTGTAGACTTGCCTGTTTTTTTTTTAAATTCGATTTTTTTCAAACTTTTTTAAATGAAATAATTCATGCAAGTACATATTACCTTATACTTATTTTTTTTGAAACTTTGAAATATCATTTTTGTCGATTTTTGAAAAATCGGTTCACCTACCCCGAGCTCCCATTGGCTACTGTCGTGCTAAACTACTCATTTTATTGCTGTGCAATTTGGTACAGAAAAACAAGGGGATCGATCTCCAGGTCCAGGCCTAAGAGTGCCCGTAAAAGTTAGGTCCTTAAAAGACGAGTACACGGCGAGCTAAACGGTTTATAAGGGGCAAAAACTGGTGGTGCAGAACAATCCTGTAAACCCTGTTTTACGGGTTGAGTTTAAGGGGGCTGTTCTACGCCACCACCAAACTGGAACCCTAAAACAACCATTGAGCACGAATAAAAGTGGCGTCTTCAACATCGATGTAGTTGGACAAGTGCTTCGCCGGCATGGACACTCCCTGGTCGATCTCGATCACATCATCGTCATCGACATCATTATCGTTAACCTCTTCGTCGGCAACCTCCTTGACGTGAACCTCATCACCAAACGGACCGATGAAATCATCAACGTTCATCGCGGATTCATTGAGGACATCCATGAACTCTGATGTGGACGCATCACCGAACACCTTGTCAGCGTCGACGACGTTGGGAACCAGAGGCGTCAGGGAGGAGGGGGCGCGTCCTTGGGCGTCGGGGCAGCAAGTTCGACACGACTCACCGGCTTCTTCACCTTGGGCGCTGCGGCTCCCTTCGACCCCGTGGACTTGGTCTTTGTGCGACCCGGCTTCGGCACGGTGGCGGGGGTCACTGCCGGCGCAGCAGCGGGGGCCGCCGGGGCTTGATACACGGGGTGGGTGCCCGCCTGCTTCCTCTTCGCCGAGATGGTGGCGGAGATCATGGCCGCTACCTAGACCGAGGTCGGCGGACCTCCCGACGCGGTGGAAGCGACGGTCACAGGGACGTCGACCACCGTCGACGCCGGCGGTACGCCTTGAGCAGTCTGCGGGGTCTTTGCGAGGTCCATGGCGGCGACTTCCGACCACGTGGTGGCCGGAGAGGGTGGGGGCGTGGAGATCGGGAGCGACGGTGGCGCGGGAGGCGGGAGATGGCAGATGGGCGGGGTGAAATGTCCCTGCACGCAATGAAAGGGAGCAGTGCGGGTCGCGTTCAGTTCACCCTCCCAGCCCTCACTAGTAGGGGTTCCCGAGCTGAACTGGACCGGAACTAGAATTTTTTTTACGGGCCGAATGTTATACGGTATACGGATACTCCTTATGGACCAAAATCCGTATACTAATTGTCATTATGAAAGTTTGGGCATTTTACGGGCAGTGCTAGAATGCTCTAATAAAAATCGGAAGGCCCGATAATGAGCAGCTAACAGGCCCAGGCCTAGGGAGTCCATTAAACAGAAACTTGCAGAACTGGAGGGCTGATGAGCGAAATGTTGCACTCCGCGTCCCAACCGCGTGGGGGTCATTTGCGTCATTTCTCCGCTCTGTTTGAAAGATGCCAGCAGATCGTGCATCATCGAGCAATTCCTCACTTTGGCAGCCCCACGTGTACAGAGTCTTTGGTGGACGTAACGGAGCGTTTCGATGTTACCAAAAATGCCCTTGCACGCATCGCAGAGAGAAGAAATGTCATCCCACAAGTGCTCTAATCATCTTTTCTTTGGACTTTTTTTTTGCGAATTCATCTTTTCTTTGGACATGTTTTCGTGCTTTTCACTGTGTTTTGTCATCAAACAATCAGGCTCGGAACAAGAAATAGGCATTGTAGAGGATGCAATTGTACAGGCTTAGGCGCGCTTATTGAAATCAACATTCCTATCTAAGATTGGCAGAGTTGATAGAAATCATTGCTAGCTGGTTCTAGTGCCATTCTTTCCTTTCCAAAATCTTGAACATGCTACTATGGCATCAACCAACGCATACCATATTCCACAATTCGAGAAAGATAACACATTGACAAAAGGAAAAAAAAAAGGTTAATTTGAGGAACGCAATTGTGAGAAGGTAGCAACCAATGTCTAGTGGCGTGGACGAACATGTATAATCGGCCCGACATATTCCATGAGGCGCCACGCCTAAAAAACAGCATGCATTCTTAAGAAATATGGCCTCCTAGAAAGGGTAGAGGAGGAGTAAGCTAAGGGCCGATGAATTAAATTTGTTTCGATCCATTGAAGGAGTCAATGTCACAGATAGAAAGCACGAGGAGACCGGTACCTATACAAAGCTAGTAAAGTCGGTACAAGAAGTGGTGTGGCTAAAATAAAATAAAAATAACATTCCTATTTGAGCTTGGCAGGCTCCTTGCTTGCCATAATATAGTACACATTAGTTTGCGTGAAAATTAAACTCCACTACTTTGGCCAAGTTTGTTGAGAAAAATATCGATATCTACAATACAAAATGTATAACATATTAAAATATACTTCACGATCAATTAAATAATATCGATTTGACACTCTAGATGTCAATATACTTTTATATAAACTTGGTAAAAGTTCACACGGCTTTACTTTCAAAAAATCTTATACTTGACACTAGATTTAGCATAAAAGGAGTAGAAAACATGGTTGACCATAAGTTGGTACCACTTTTATTCTTTCTATTCTAAAATCTTGACCATGGTGACTATGCCATCAGAAGTGGTGCGGCTCAGGTGTGGCTAAAATCAAAACTCTATATTCCTATTTGGGCTCGGCAGAGTTGGTACTCCCTCCTTATCATAATGTAGTGCGTATGGTTTGCAATTCAAACTCTACTAAATTTGATCAATTTTATTGAGAAAATTATCAATATTTTTTGAAGCAAAGAAAATCATCAATATTAGCAATACGAAATGTATACCATATTAAAATATAATTCATGATTAATTAAATGGTATTAATTAAAATTCTAGGTGTTAATATTTTTTATATAAACTTGGTAAAAATTCACACGGCTTGACTTTAAAAAAATCTTATACGCAGTAAATTTTAACATAGAGGGAGTAGAAAATGTGATTAATGATAAGTTGGTGCTCCCTCCGTCTATAAAATAATATTAGATATTTATCTAAATTCATATGTATCTATACACTAAAGAGTGTCATACATCAGAATTTACATAAACTTGGAACATTCTTTTATGAATAGAGATAGTACCAGTTTTATTCTTTCTATTCAATAAAATCTTGACCATGGTGACTATGCCATCACCTAACCTGTACAAAATCCCAGCACAGGAGAAAGAAAAAACATTGACCGGAGAAGAAGGCAGGGCAGGGGCAGTTTAGGGAACTCGGCTGGCGGAAGGTAACGGCCGCGTCTAGCGGCGTAGGCTGGGCCTTGTATAAATCAATCCGGGAAAATTCCACCGGACGCCACGCCACAGAACGCTCCCAGCCAGCCCCTCTCGCGTCCGCCGCGGCGCCTACCCAGTTCACCGGCGTTCGTGCGCTCGTGCCGTCTCGATCCTCCGACCCCCACCCCCGCGGCGGCGACCATGGCGGATCAGCTCACCGACGACCAGATCGCCGAGTTCAAGGAGGCCTTCAGCCTGTTCGACAAGGACGGAGATGGTAAGCGAGCCCCTCCCTCCTCCTCCTCCTGCTCTTCGGATCTCTCCGCCATGCGAGATGCTCGCCTCTGCACGCGCGGTTGCATTGCCCTGTTGAGCGCGCGATGCCCCTCTCGTAAAATTTTAGCCGCCGGATTGTAGATCCGGCCCGGATCTGGACCGAATCGAGGGCCAAACCGTGTCGCTGTCATCTGCGCCTAGTGGCCGGTTTGATGCGGACCGGACGCTTATCTTCGGAGCTGACCTTTTCCTGACAATGGCACCTCGTCGCCGTCTACGTTTTAATTTTGGGGATCACGTCGCCTTCTTCTAGGTTTTATGGTCTGGATCGCGTCGCGGTCGTATCCACTGTTACTTACTGGACGCATCATCTGAACAAATACTAGTTCTGCGGTTAATTCAGTTTAGGCAGTTATAAGTCCATCTGGAATTCCCTGTAGAAAATTCGCCACCATTTAGAAATTTGACGCAGGGATATATTATTCTGTAATATTCTATGGGGTGGGTTAAAAGGATGACACAGTGAATCTAGCGGTGCAATGTAAGATTTGAAGTAATTTTGCGATTAAAAAAAGGGACTCTTCTGTTTCTCTAAATATGGTAGAGGGTTGGGTCGTAGTGCGTTTGGTTCTTGCCCAAGTTGGCCCTACCAAAATTTTGGTTGGCTGGCCAACATTGGCTAAAAGAATGAACTATATAGTTGGTAGTGGAGCACTGGCAAGCCAAAAACTTGGCAACTATGCAAACAAGAGCCAAACTTTTGGTCATGACCAAACAAAATGGTATGGCACACTTCGGTCACAATCCAAACATACCCCAACTTCTTATTCAGCTTTGAATGATCTGGCAGTTAAGTTGTGTAGATACAGTGTTTTGGTTCTCTGTACTGTAGTTGATTTTTCTTTTGTCCTGGGCGACTCAAGCAGGTAACAATTCTCTAGTATTTTGGTACCGTGCGTGGATACATTGTTTTGGTTCTCTATATAGTACTACCTGACATTTCTTTTGTCCTCAGCTAGTCTAGAGCAGGTAACATTTTTCTAGTATTTTCGTACCCTGATTAGCTGAATTTGTTAGTCATGTACTGATGTTAAAAGTTGGTTAATCATGTATAGAAACTATCTCTGTCTGAACATTTCACAGCAAATATATTATTGCAATAATCTGTTTTGATGTTAGCATGTGAACTTTGAACAATCACTCAAGCGAATAATCTAGATATGTAAATTGTGCCTGAACAAGATATACTCAGTATAGTATGGACACGTTTAGTTTTAGCATATTTTTACCCTGCGTAGATATTCTTTCACTACTTTCAAACTTGTTTGGACCTTACCCATTGCTGGCAATAAGTGGCAGTTTGTTTCCTTTTCTTCGCAAGCTGATCTGTCATAATTAGACGTGTCGTGTACAAAAAATACTTCCCATTCTTCAAAGAAGAATTATTTTGTTTTGAGCACAACTCAATGTTCTGTGTCTGATACTGGTTGAGCGTATCTCTTACAGGTTGCATCACAACCAAGGAGCTGGGAACGGTCATGCGCTCGCTGGGGCAGAACCCAACGGAGGCTGAGCTCCAGGACATGATCAATGAAGTCGATGCTGATGGCAACGGCACCATTGATTTCCCAGAGTTCCTCAATCTGATGGCTCGCAAGATGAAGGACACCGACTCAGAGGAAGAGCTCAAGGAGGCCTTCAGGGTGTTCGACAAGGACCAAAATGGCTTCATCTCTGCTGCTGAGCTCCGTCATGTCATGACAAACCTTGGCGAGAAGCTAACCGACGAGGAGGTCGATGAGATGATCCGTGAAGCTGATGTTGATGGTGATGGCCAGATTAACTATGAGGAGTTTGTCAAGGTCATGATGGCCAAATGAGCATCTCCAGGGATCGTGCATTGCGTATTAGTTAAGATGCAACTCTTATTTGATCGATTTCCAGTTAAGCATCCTACTAGCTGTAGCTGCTGCTAAAACGGACAACGCAATTCCTGCTATGTTCCTTCTATCCAGTGTGTTTCCAGATCTGTTGTGTTTTATGTGAACTTGCCCCTACCTGGTGTATCCTGATTGCTGTTGGGCCCGTTTGTAGTATATTTTTTCATCATCTTGTGCTTGACTCTTCTAGTATCAATGGAAAGCTGGTGTTTATCATTTCCTTGACTGTTTATTCATACCACAGTTGTTAAGTTGTTATCTTGTGGTTCTGTGCGATGCATTTTGTAAACTGCAGATATAAGACCTATATGTATATAATGCTGGATCAGACACATTTTTTCAGCACAATAAAAGAGACCTGTCTGTCTGGCCTGCTGGGTGGGTTGCAATTAACAAGTTGTTGGTTGTGATAGCAGCGGTGCAGCATGAGCTGTGGTAGGTAGCAACTACCACACAATTCAGGCCTTCTTAAGGCCTGACTCTACTTCTGCTTACGTGCTGTGTGCTTGGAAGAGTAGAACCCATGGAGCAGGAGAAGAAATACAAGGTGCTCTGCCTGCACGGCTTCCGGACAAGTGGGAGCTTCTTGAAGAAGCAGATCAGCAAATGGCACCCTTCCATCTTCGAGCAATTCGACATGGTCACAATAGATCACGTTCAATTGTTTTGCCTTTCACTTTGGTTTCTCTCCTTCTAATTTTGGTGGTTTTCAGGTCTTCCCTGATGGTATCTACCCAGCTGGAGGGAAATCAGATATAGAGGGTATATTCCCCCCACCGTACTTTGAGTGGTTTCAGTTCAACAAGGTAAACTGTTCAGATAAAATCCTAGCTGAATTCAGTGCTTCCAAATCCCATTGGCATTTGATATCTAGCCCAGTTTGGTCACCGAATACTCGTGTATTTTTGCATAGGAATTCACCGAATACACAAATCTGGATGAGTGCATTTCATATCTGTGCGATTACATGGTGAAGAATGGACCATTCGATGGCCTGCTCGGATTCTCCCAGGTAAAAAGTCCAAGAGAACTGCATTCAGCTGTTCGAGGTGCTTATGATATAAATTCTTTTTGTTGAAAATCAGCTGTATGTTGTACTTCATCTAGTAATTTCTCTGTTTCCAGGGTGCAACGCTTGCAGCCCTTTTGATAGGCTACCAAGCACAGGTACATGTTTGTACACTCTTAGTTTCTGCAAGTTTGAGTAAATTTACAGAGAGAATACAAAGGAACATGAACAACTGACTGCATTTGTATTGTATATAGTGAGTCAACTGCTTTGACATCAAGATATCGTTTTCAAGCAGAGCATCCCCATGATCTAGCAAATTCAGTTGGTAGTTTTAACTTGTGAGTTTTGGCTATTACATTGTTTTTGACACCTTTACTGTAGAGGAAGCCCCTACGGTGTAATTTTATATATAATAAATAAACAACACTTTACAAGCAACGTTTCAAAGATTTCAAAAGAAAGAGTACATCAAGGAGGGAAAAAATGTACAGCAAGCAACATGGATCAACTAACAGTAGCAAGCAACATGGATCAACTAACAGTAGCAAGCAACCAGTCAATAAGTGGTTTTGGCTATTATATCAATAAATAGGGATCTGGATCTCAGTCTTCATCCTGACAAGAGATAATCTTTTATATCAACACTAACATTCAATCGGGAAAGCTATTCTCAAGAGAAATTTACTATTCTAAACATATTTTTTTTATAGTAACACTCAAGTAAAGGGAAAGCTCTTCTTGAAGATCATATGCCAATGATCCCTTAATCTGACACATAAATTTTTAATACCAGCTTTATGTCTGTCTAACCTAACTAACAGGCATTTACTAAGAACACAGAGACTTGGAAAGAAAATTTGGTTCTCCTGGGAGATTGTTCTCCTTACTGCGTGATGTTTCTGCCTATGTGGATCCTGATTAAGCTCAATTATTTAGTGCAAGGTGCTGAATGATCACCCACCAATTCAGTTCATGGTGTCAGTATCTGGGAGCAAGTTCAGGGACCCAAGCATTTGCGATGTGGCCTACAAGGCCCCGATCAAGGTGAAATCTGTCCATTTCATTGGAGAGAAGGACTGGCTGAAAATACCTTCCGAGGAGCTGGCTGCTGCCTTTGATGACCCTCTCATCATAAGGCATCCCCAGGGTCACACTGTTCCCAGACTTGGTTTGCACTCTTCCCCATCTTTCAATGGGATTACTGTCAAAATCTATAGAATGAGTGACAGTTTGTTTTTGTTCCGCAGACGAGGCATCCGTGAAGCAGCTTTCTGAGTGGAGCTCCAGCATCCTGGAAGACCTCAAGAGCTCAGATGCTCCTCAGGTCTTGGAGTCGGTGAATCCATCCGATAAGGACAACGTTTGTGTGGAGACAGGAGAAAACCTGATGGAACAAGTGGCAGCTTGAAGCAGTAGCCAGTAGCTGAACTATGCTGGTTGAGTGGTGGTGGTGTCTGAAGCATTGTTGTTTGATAGCGTTATGCAGCATACGTGATGGAACTTGTTCACCCATATATGTCGTGACTTAGCGAGTATTGTCTCACTAAGATAAGAGAATAAATCAGTCTTGTCTGAATCTGAATCTCCCAATCGCCTTTTCTTTTTCCTTCCATGTCCATCCTTCATCTTGAGATCAATTTTGGAGAAAGAGAGTGAAGATTAACATAGTAGAGCATCAAATGCTACACTACTATTTAGCCTTCCCTTCAAAGAGAAAAGGAAAGACACCTCAACCTACTGTCTATGTTTTATCTGCTTCCAGGCCATGAACCAAACGTAAAACCTATACATCGATCAACAAACATAACACTGTAGGGGAGTCCTAGGAGACCTATGTGCAAGAGAACCTAAAACACTACTTCCCGAGGGAGATACTCTGCAGATGCCTCATGGTGCGGAGCTTCTTTCTTCAGCCTCACCTTCACAAACCCAAACTACATCCTTCAGCTGAGCGGAGAGTTTTGTGTAGAACTGCAAACAGTTGACATGATTTTGTAAGATTTACCATCGGAAGAGAACTGACTTGTACTGTACCTATAACAGTGGACTCAAGATAAATACAAAAAACTGCATTTTCCTTTGCATAAACCACCATGAATAATTGCATAGCATACAAGTTTCAGGAAATAAGCTACACTGTAGAAGGGCCAAAAGGAAAAAATAAATAAAAGACTAACCTTCTGAAATTCCAGAGTATCTCCTTTTGCCTTTTTGAGCTCAACAACATGCAAGGATGGGGCCACTTGGAACACCTAAACATAACACAGGAGAATATCTCTTAATCGCTAATTGCCTTTTTCCTGAAACACATTTCTCTAGCTGGTGTTTTTGTCTAACCTCAGTTGCAACATTTAGATTTCCTTTTCTTCCTGGTTTTAGGTTCTCCATTCGCATCTGAAAATAAGAGATAAAATAAAGGTTTAACAGATTAATACATGGGATTGACAAGGACAGTCTCATACTCATATCCAGTGTTTATGTAAAAAACAATTGCAAACCGTTGTTAAAGGTGGTATGAGTAATATTGAATGGAAGATGCTTATCATACCTTGTAGTTTTTCTTTTGAATGTCAAACCCAAGTGGCTTAGCTGCTGCTTCTATCCTAGTGATGATCTCTCCGGGAGGGCACTGTGATGTAAATCTTTTCTCTCTCTTGTACTTCTGTTTTAGATTAATAAAATTTAGCTCACTGCATCAACTGCATAACTACTCTTCAAAATATGTTCCTAACCTTATCAGTTTCAAACAAATTATCTAGATTCAGTCCCCTATTCAGTGATATCAACTCAAATGCGTTCATAGAAGCTGGTTGTCCTTCCATGTCCTCTTTCACAAGTTTTTCCTGGCAAATGTAGTAAACATTTATTTAATCTTATTTCACCCATAAATGGCCAATGCATTTTCAGTGATTATCCAATTGATTACTTACTTCCGAGTCTCCAAAAGCAGCATCGACATCATCCAGACTAGTTTGGCATTTCTCATCAAAGACAGGTGGCTTGTACCCTTTTTTGAACCATTGGTCTTTTAGTAGTTGAGCAATAGTTATCCGCTGAATAGAATAATGAAGAACTAAGTAAGAAAGAACTGGGCAGGTAATGTAGTGATAGACATCGAACAATTGCAGTAAGCTAACACTATTCCTTAGGCTCCATGATATCAGTTTTATTGACCTTTTGGCGAGTAATTTTAAATGTCACAAATGGAATGCTATGTCAAAAAAACTTACAGTGGAAGGATTAGGATCCAGAATTCTGGCAATCAGCTTTTTAGCTCCATCAGAAAACCAAGATGGACAATTAAATTGTGCTGCAGAAATCTGTTCAGAGAAAAAAGAGTAAATAAAAATATATAGTCATTTATTTATTTTTGTATTCCTTCTATGTACCTTTTTATAAAGGGATGCGACATTGTCATCTTCAAATGGCAGAAATCCAGCAAGCATCACAAAAAGAATTACCCCACAAGACCAAAGGTCTGCGAGTGCACCATCATAGCCCTTATCCTCAATAACCTGCATATCAGATATCGTTAGATTATAGGCATTTTCAATCCTGGATAAAAGACAACAACTTTAGAAGCAGAAGTTACCTCAGGAGCTACATAATTTGGTGTCCCACATGTAGTATGTAGTAATCCATCAGCCTGTTAGGGGTGAAGTAGTTGAAGAGTGGTATAAATGTTAAATTCCACCAACAGAAAAACTAGAAAAGTGCGCTAACTTCTGCAATTTTTAAGATTGTTATATGATATTACCTTCACCTGCTCAGATATAGCACTTAAGCCAAAGTCTGAGACTTTCAGGTTCCCAGCAGTATCAAGCAACAAATTCTCTATCTGGCATACATAACACATCAGTTTGTCAATTAAAAAAATTCTGCTTGATCATAATTGTTGATATGTAAACCAAAACCAAGGGTTGGAGTGGTTGATAGTAATACCTTCAAGTCCCTGTGGTATACACCCCTGCTGTGGCAATAATCTACAGCATTGATCAATTGTTGAAAGTATTTGCGTGATTCATCCTCCTTCAAGCTTCCGCGGTCAGCCTGATTATGAAGTAGGTAGAAATCAATAAAAGTGTCATGTAAATAGCAGCCACAGTGATATAGATATTAATTTTGTAGTCATTGGTATTGGTACACTGCGAAACGTCCAAGACATATTGATATGATCAAATAAGAAATGTGATGGTACTGACGATTATATCGTGGAGCTCTCCACCTGTAACATATTCCAGAACAATGAAAATCCTTGCTTTACTTCCCATCACCTGTTATAATTAAGGCGGAAGAAGACCAGTTAGTTATCAACTGTAAACCTGAATGTAAATATTTCTAATATAGGCAATCCGAAGGTTGGTCTTTACCTCATGCAGGCGAACAACATTGGGGTGCTGTATCAACTTCATTGTACAGATTTCCCGTCTAATCTGTCGTAAAAAAGGTTTGAATCGTCATCAGCATTAAGGTTGCATATATATTAACCTTTATTTCCTATTTAGTGTGAAACCGAATATCATGAGCAAAGTTATTTTTGCAGCTCACTACAGAACTGGAGCTATGTACCTTTTGCGGCTTCATTTCTAGAAATCGGAACACCTACTATGAGCTAGGCGACTTTTTCTATACTGTGAAAACCTACGAAAGTAGTGCAAAAATCATGTGAGGTAATAGCACGATACTCACATGTTCGACCAATCCGTGCTTCTGAACCTTCACCTTGTCAAGGATCTTGATGGCAACATGATCCCCAGACTCCGTGTTCTTTGCGATCCGGACCTTTGCAAATGTTCCTTCCCCAATTGTGCGCCCAAGCTCATACTTGCCGACGCGGCGCCTCACTTTGAGCGAAGCTGCCCTCCTAGCCTTATACATCTTCGAACAGAGTCTTTCCTAGGCCACTTTTACCTACTCTGTAAAGACTGAACAATGGAAACACTGAATCAGAAGAGTGAGATTATTTCTCATAAAACTTGCAATTTAAGATTCACAGGATCATCGCCGGCACGAGAAAAGGGACGTGTGTCTGAAATCTCTGCAGAGATGATGACTCACTTCAGACATCTAATGCCGTGGAGTCGTCTAGAGAAAGTTCAGAGGGGAAGTAGAGGCAGACAAGGATACTACTAGTAGTTGTTACCCAAAAAAAGTAGTAGTATAATAAATCTGCAAGGTGCAAGTTTCATTCAGTGAAATTTCCCGGAAGCTGCAGAAACCTTAATAATAGTAGTAGTTAAGGCGTGCAATTAAACCTCAGGGTGTTACTACTTGAATGTAGCGAACGTCAGGGACCCCCTTTGCCATATCAAACAAACAAACCGAAGCTGTCAAGGTACCCCTTTATAGGCAAACACGGGAAGAAGAAGAAAGAGGACATGTAGTACTAGGAAGAAAGTTCAGCGGTTGGATCTTGCCGTTTATAACACCTAGAGAGTCGTGTTCAGAAAAGCCATTCATTCATTGAAATTCTAGACAAGCATGAAGCCTCATGTAGAAAGTTCATTGTCGAAACTATTGAAAACTCCTGCCCGCAGAGACAAACAATCACTAGCAAATCTGCAAATGTATTTTCTCCGAAGGGGTCGAAACGAAACAAAAAATGCTGACACATTGCTGCACATGGACGCCACACGCCGAGGGAATCAACACCCCCGGCCGCAATCGAGCAAGAAACGAAATCCCCTTAGCTTACCCGTAGCGCTGACCAGGATCAAAGCATCCCGCAGAATTCCCCGAGATGCTAACCAATGCAAAGAACTCTACAGCCTCTGGTGCAGACGGGTAAATGAAGGACGAGAGCTGGAGCCGTACCTTGGGAGAAGAGCGGCGAGTCGCCGCCGGAGAGGAGAGAGGAGAGAGGCGCTCCGACGGCTCACGGGGAGGGACAAGGGAGGGAGAAGCGGCGGTGTGTCTGAGAGGCAGGAAGGGGGGTCATCACCAGAGTTCGCGTTTTGATGGGGCTCCTGGCCGTTCCGTTTTGTAAAGGCATCATGTGGTTGACAGACTGAGACAAAACAACCCGCCCCACCAGCCTCGTACCTACACTGTTGAAATATGTTAACGGCATGTTGTTGAATTATACAATGGGGCATTTTGGGTTTCTGGCTTTTCTGCGGCTCCAGGGAACGGCAACCCTCTTCTAGTTGTGTTCTGTTTTTCTCTTGGCACCGATGTCCGAGTTACTGGTATTATTGTATTATGGAACGGTGGGAGTAATGTTGAGGCTTTCATTTAAGTGTTTGTAGGATAATAGACGGTCATAATTTATTTGGTGAAGTTTTGTTTTAAAACGAGGGCAAAAGATTTGCCCTATTCAATGTAAGATATGAGTTTTACAAGAGAGTAAAATGACTATATTACAAAACACTCTACTATCGTAGCATCAATTTGCTCATGCGTTTGGCGCCCGCTAAAACCCAAAGCTTCGATTCACGCTTAACTTTTTCTAGAATGATTGGGGGTAGAGCTTGCTTGTTCTTGAAGACCCGGGTGTTTCCTTTCGATCCAAATTTCCCACGACACAAATAGGGCGAGGGAGGCCAAATCCTTGGGTCTCGTCATGATGTTCCACCAATTGTGGATGGAGTGCTTTGGCCAAGCATGTAGGTTGACGAAATGAAGGACACACCAATCCTTGATGGGATCCCAAATCCTTATAGTGAAACGGGCGATCCATCGACTACATCGTGCGTTTGCATATTGAGCAAGCACCACAATTTTGCCATTCTTGGTAAGGTTCCAAGTGATATCGTCAAGTAAACCTTGATTTTTACTAAATTTATACATCATGTATTTGGGGATAGAGGGGGTAGTCCAATGTAGTTGTGTGATAGTATGGAGGGTGTGTGCGTCCAATATGGTATCTCCAAATATTTTCTATACTATCAAATTATTTGCATCTTATGATAGTCTTAATTACTGTGTTGTCCACATGTTATCTAAAAAGGAATGATGGATTCGGGGTCCATTACATGTTTTTATGCGTATCTTTTGATTCTTACTATTAACAAAGTTGCCGTTAGAGGGGTGTTGTTGTAATACTCCGTGTATCTGCCCTGCATATAATTTTAGAGACTTCCAGTCATTTTACAAAGATCGCACCGACACAAAGGGGCGTGAACACTTCATGGCCGAAACAAACACACTTAGGGGGAAGCTCAGTATTGTGGCCAGAGACTAAAAGTGACGACAAAGGGGCATCGAATCTCTTCAACAATATTATGATGGACGTGGCGTGAATTGTTTGGAAAGAGAGTAAGCGACAAATCATGTGCGGCTAGGGCACCAATCACGATTGGCGGGAGGAGGGATCGAAGTCGCGACAAAGGAGTATTGTCGCCTTTTCACCGGTGTTATATAACGTGCATAGCGTGGAATGTTTGCAAAAAATGTAGTAGGTGGATCTAAAAAAATATTTTCATAATTTCTTTGGGGGTGGTATCAACCCGCTAGCGATTGGTAAACTTTCCATTAGCAGGTAATTTATCTGACTTTTAGAATGTTTTTCGGTACCGGCCTATAACGTTTTGCAACGAATAGACTGTGTGACACCAGTTGTGTTGGTGTTTTTCAACGAGCACATTGGTACTATATTCTTAGCTTATCGGATATATTTGTTGTGGGCGCTGGTCATATAGTTCTATTTCGAGTTTGCAGGTAGAGTGGGAGAGAGAAAGACTTTGGTTAGGCTTGATCACGTTGTGCTGCGGTTTCCGGTTACCAGCTGCTACGATCTGTCTATTTTATGTTTAGCGTAATCTAATGAGGATCGTGATTAACATGCTCAGACATTCTTCTCAATACGAAGGACGTCGATCCAGGTAGAACGACGGTGTTTCTGCGGCCACATGCGTGGAAACAAAACTATGCGGGATGTCCCTTTTTTTTTTAGCGCGAGTAGCTACTCTACCAAAAACTAAACGAGGCTTCTCATCAAGATCATGCCGTTCCTGGTCACATTTTTGTATGCAAGTTCGGATCGAAGGAGGCGGGTGGTGGTACGACTTTACGAAGCTTCCTCGCAGGTGCCATACACAAGGCGACGGCAGGAGATATGACGCGTAGTACTACGTACTGTGGCTTGGCCGTATTTGGAGCTGGACGCAGGCGGTTTTGGAACTTGTTCTTCGCACACGCGCCCATGGAGCTAGAGCGGTGCGGTGCGAGTTGTTGGAGATTCCAGGACGTGCGCGCGCGGTTGAGGAGACTGCAGGCTGTACTTTGCCTTGTTTTTTTTTAAGTGTAATTTGCCTTGTTGCTTATGAATAAAAATTCCACTAGTAGAAAAAAAGGTTTTGGTTTTTGGCATTAGCACCGGTTGTGCTACGAACCTAGACTAAAAGTACCTTTAGTACCGGTTCGAGAGGCTAGAGTTTTAGCACCGGCTCGTGTCTACTAAAGGAAGTTTTAGTACCGGTTCGTGACATGAACCGATACTAAAGGGTTTCCTGCTCCCCACGCACCTCTACCCCCTCCTCCGTGGATATCCTTTTTTAGCTCTGCAAAACATAAAAGAAAATGATAGAAAATTTTAAAAATAAAATGTGACATTCCTATATGTTACACAACCTACTATTAGGAAAAAATAATAAATTTTGACTTTTGACTTTTTTTTGCATAAAAAGTTTAGAAAAAAATAAAATAGCATTAACTTTTGCATATGATGCTGGAAAAAAACGTATAATATATTAAAATGATCGTGGGAAAAAAGTTACATCCAACATCAGAAAAAAGCTTATAATATAGAGTGAAATGCATCTGCAGTCCTTGAAGTTGTTGGCTATGTCTAAGACAGTTCTGGAACTTAGAAAATGCATCACTGCTACGGTCTCCAATCTCGCTAGGTATGTCCATATACGGTCCATCTTCAGTACAAATGACGACCGCTGCGGTCTTCCAGTGTACCCAGTCGCGGAAGCAATAAGAAAAGGCATGCTCGATGGTACTCCGTAGCAAATACAATCGCGTGTATGTGCAAATCGATCTAGCTTAGCTGCATGTTTCGAACGTGTTCATCTCGCTACGTCGGACGTCAGTAAGTGAGGCTGAGACAAACAGTGGTGACCACAGCGGGCACCGCCGCCGTGCATCCGGAAACTGAAGTAATCCTGGGTAGAGTAAGAGCATCTCCACTCGTCTTCCCGAGAAGCCCCCACGAGCCGTTTTTTACATTCAGACGGCGAAATCCGGTCCAGTCGTGCCTCCGGTTCCTCGATTTCGTCCGGATTTGGGCCTAAATTCATCAAGCGATCTCACGCCATCCCCGGCCCCCGGGGAGCGCTCGGGGACTCCGGATGGAGCAAAACCAACCGCCCACCCCACGTGTCTCCTCTTTCGTCCGGACTCCCCGGGCCATCCTCTTTTTCCCCGAGAAGCGCCGCTTGGGGAGCACACGACTGGAAATATACTGCCCCCCCATGCCAAAAATTGATCCAATCCGGACGAAAATTTCGCCGGATTTGGGCGTGGGGAGCGCCAACGAGTGGGGATGCTCTAAAAGCATCTCGAGCCGCGAGTTCCGAAGCGTCTCAAAGGGATTTGGGGCGTGTCGGACAAAAAATCGTTCTCAACCGCGTGTCCTAAAACCTCGTTTCATCCGGCGCAATTCGATACGGTGTCCGGCGCCTCGAGCACGTTCCCCCTACACAGGGGACGCTCCGGGCACGCCAGACACAACGAAAAGCGAGGCGGAGAGACGCGTGCCCGATGCGTCAGCGGCACATAAAAATCCGTCCCTCTCTCCCGCCAAATCGCGCCTCTCCCGCCACATCACGCATCTCCCGCCGCGCATTTCTGCCCTCCCAACATATTTCACCGCCTATCCCGCCGCGCATTTCTGCCCTCCCAACATATTTCACCGCCTATCCCACGACGCCACTCTGATCGCGACGACTTCAGCGGGAACGATCTCTTTTAAATGCAAACTATTTGAATTTCTGTTTGGGGGCGGCGTTTGGGGGACGCGGCTGGGATGCGACTTCCCCCAAACGCGGCACGAAGGAAACATGTCCCCCAAACGCTCAATCCGACGCCGTTTGGGGGACGCTTTGGGGGACGCTGCTGGAGATGCTCTAAGGGCATCTCCAACGGGGCGAAGCAAACGGACGATGAGCGACCGATTGCGTCCGTGTGGGTCGAAAATGCGTCTGGAACACGCTCCAGCGGGGCGACGCATAGTGACCGGGCCATCCGCAGCGACGCAAACCCTATGCATATTTGCATCTGGGATGCGTCGCGGCGGACGCTGCGCGGACACCCCAAGTGGCTCGCATTTCCACCTAGCCCGTCTAGTAGCGAGCCTGTATCGAGGGCTGCTGGCGCGTAGTCAACAACTTCCTTGTGACGGTAAAGCACACGTCCGTTGGGAACCCCAAGAGGAAGGTATGATACGCACAGTGGCAAGCTTTTCCCTCAGAAAGAAACCAAGGTTTATCGAACCAATAGGAGCCAAGAAGCACGTGAAGGTTGTTGGTGGAGAAATGTAGTGCGGCGCAACACCAGTGAAACCGGCGCCAACGTGGAACCTGCACAGCACAATCAAAGTAATTTGTCCCAACGTAACAGTGAGGTTGTCAATCTCACCGGCTTGCTGAAAACAAAGGATTAAATGTATCGAGTGGAAAATGGTGTTTGTTTGCAAAGAACAGTAAAAGCAGTAGAATGTATTCAGATGTAAAATAATGGACCGGGGTCCACAGTTCACTAGTGGTGTCTCTCCAATAAGATAACTAACATGCTGGGTGAACAAATTACAGATGGGCAATTGAGAAATCAAGATTCAATACATATCAATGATGATTACTATGAGATTTAATCAGGGCATTACGACAAAGTACATAGACCGCTATCCAGCATGCATCTATGCCTAAATAATCCACCTTCAGGTTATCATCCGAACCCCTTCCGGTATTAAGTTGTAAACAACGAGATAATTGCATTAAGTATGGTGCGTAATTTAATCAACACAAATATCCTTAGACAAAGCATCAATGTTTTATCCCTAGTAGCAACTGACACATCCACAACCTTAGAACTTTCACGTCACTCGTCCTGCATTTAATGGAGGCATGAACCCACTATCGAGCATAATTACTCCTTCTTGGAGTTACAAGTATCAACTTGGCCAGAGCCTCTACTAGCAACGGAGAGCATGCAAGAACATAAACAACACATATATGATAGATTGATAATCAACTTAACATAATATTCTATATTCATCGGATCTCGCCAAACACAACATGTAGCATTACAAATAGATGATCTTGATCATGTTAGGCAGCTCACAAGATCTATAACAATGATAGCACAAGCTGAGAAGACAACCATCTAGCTACTGCTATGGACCCATAGTCCAAGGATGAACTACTCACGCATCAATCCGGAGGCGGGCATGATGATGTAGAGCCCTCCCGGTGATGATTCCCCTCTCCGGCAGGGTGCCGAAGGCGATCTCCTGAATCCCCCGAGATGGGATTCGCGACGGCGGCGTCTCTGGAAGGTTTTCCGTATCGTGGCTCTCGGTACAGGGGGTTTCGCGACGGAGACTTTAAGTAGGCGGAAGGGTAGGTCAAAGGGCGTCACGAGGGGCCACACACCGGGCCGGCGCGGCCGGGGCTTGGGCCGCGCCGCCTTGGTGTGTCCCCACCTCGTGGCCCCACTTCGTCTCCCTTTCGGTCTTCGGAAGCTTCGTGTAAAAATAGGCCCCTGGGCGTTGATTTCGTCCAATTCCGAGAATATTTCCTTACTAGGATTTCTGAAACCAAAAATAGCAGAAAACAGCAACTGGCACTTCGGCATCTTGTTAATAGGTTAGTGGCGGAAAATGTATAATAATGCTGTAAAGTATGTATAACACATTCAAGTATTGTAATAAAAGTAGCATGGAACATAAGAAATTATAGATACGCTTGCGACGTATCAAGGGCATCGCTTCCGCGTCTGCGCCGCAGTTTTCGCCATCAATGTCGCGTCTGTCTCTTGTGCGCGCGCACTGGCGGGCGGCGGCTGGGCTTCTGCGCCGCCTTGAATGGCATCATTTCCCGCACGCGGCCGGCCTTAAAAGTCGACCGACATCGATCGTGGCATCACACCATGGACACCTCCACTCCCACCACCGCCGCGCGCTGCCGCGACACCATGGGGAAGAAGAAGAACGACTACGAGGCGTCTGGCAGGGGCACCAAGAAGGTGGAGCGACCGCACAGGGTGGCTGCGCTGGTCAACATGGCGCGGCTCACGCACGAAAGCTGGACGCCGTGCGACGGCTGGGGGGGACGTGCACATGCCTGGCGGCTGGCGGCTCAGCTACCTCCGGGTGCCTGTCCCACTCGTGCCTGTGCGCAAGCCATATAGGAGCGCGGAGATCCGACGCAGGCGGTGGTACCTGCCGCCGGACCTCCGCCGCCTACGCCCGCTCCTCCTCTGCTTCCTTCTCCGCGTCAGCCAAGAACTTTGCGTCCCTGACCGGTCGAGGAGGTCGTCGGTGCTGTCTTCGTCTTCCAACTCCTCGTTGGAGCTCGAGACCGGGGGAGGTGGAGTCGGAGGTGGAGGCGCGGTAGGCTGGCCGCGGCCGGCGCTGCTCATGGCAAAAGGTGGAGGTTATGCGGGGGCGGCGCTAAGGTGGAGGCTATGCGACAACTAGGGTTTTGTGTGAGAGGAGATGAGATGCTCGCGCCCATCTTTATATAGGCCAGAGGCAGGCGACGGTCGCGGCACGCGTGGCATCGCCATTACTTCGTGCACAGATGTAGGCGACCGCCGCGCACCACGTGAGGTATCGCCATTAACGTGGCCGCAGACTGCCGAAGCGACACCTCAACGCCAGTAGTGGCGCGCCTGAGAAGACGCATCGAGTCTGGGTCACTGCCAGGCAGACCCGACGAAACGTCTGCCAGACGCGAGCGGACACTTTGTGCGTCCGCGCATCGTCCGAGACGCATATTTGGACCAGATTTACATCACTGCGGACGACTAAGTCACTATGAGTCGCCCCGCTGGAGCAGGACCTAGACGCATTCTATGACCGGGCAGCCACAAACAGTCGCTCGCTCGCTCTGCGTTCGTTTCCTTCGTCCCGTTGGAGATGCCCTTAGGATTATGCCGTCTAGTCCTAGGGGAGCTGCCGACGTAGCTACTGCTGTTGTTGTCGAGAACATGGAGGAACGTGTCATGCAGCACGTGGCAGAAGCGGTTGGAATTGAGATGAAGCTGGGCGGGATTGGGAGCCCCGCGGTGCCACATCAGCAAAATACAGTGGTCAGTCGTATCTAGGACCGTATGTGAATGTAGCGATCGAGATTAAGGACCGTAGTGGTGCATTTTTTTAGTTGAAGGACCGTTTCAGACATGGCCAACAACTTCATGGACCATAGATGCATTTTACTCTATAATATATTAGCAATGCTAGGTGGTGGGTATAAGGTAGAGGCTGACCATATAGATCTTACAATTTTGCACTCGAAGAATAGGTGTTTTATAGTCTCGCCGTGATGATAAAATGAACATGTTTTGCTTTCCTGCCAATCACATTTTGTAAGGTTACATTTGGTGAGAATTACCCATCAACGAAGATACCATGTAAACACCTTAGTTTTAAGAAGGATCAACTGGAACATCAGGTTGGTTTAAAGCATTATATATAGAAGCTACCGAGAAAATTCCAACGAAATACATAGGAATCTAGACACTGTAACAAGGCATTCCACGATGCTTGTATAAGGCCAATGAGACTTCTTGACACATTCGGCGGTGAAGTCTCAAACACCTGTTATGGTAGCATGTCTTGATTTTTTTAATATGTAGCTGACATGGGGATGATTTATTGGATCCGCATGATTAACGTTCCTGATTTAGATCTAGAAAGGAGGCCATGAGGCCCATAATAAAATAGAGGGCCTGGAAGCATCCAAATCCCAGGAACCAGACATAAAAACAGGTAAAAGCCCATCAAGTAGCCGACATTAACATAAACTTATCTTTGTATTTGTAACCGACTTGGATTGGACTCTGGCCTCGCATATAAAGGCTGGAAGGAGCCAGCAGGGAGGGGACCAGATTAACTCGTGGAATATTCACCGTAACCTTAGATCGATTCTAGTAAACTCGACGACTTTATGCTTTCCATTAGTAACATCGGACTTCCTTATTTGTCTGATAAGCCGACGAAATCACCAACGCACCTCTTTCCCTGAAACCCAAGTTCATAACCATGGATATTGCCGAGGTCACCCCTCGTCAGTAGTGTGTCTAGATTTAAAATCTGCACGAATAATAATTCATATAACAAATTATAAATAGTATCAAACGGCAATGACAACTTTTCAAAAATATGGCAGGTTGTTGAAGATGGATCAAGATGGTTTGGCTTCTACAGAACTTGCTAGAAAATTGTCTCTTACATGTATATAAAGTAGTAGTACATGTTAAGTAATGCAGGAAGATGCCATCTGAATTAGTTTTGTCTTGTATTTCAAATCATGAGGTCAGGCCTAATGTTTGTTATGTTCTTCTGCGGAACAACATTTGTGGTGTTGTACAAGTTTTTAGGATGGATGAGGATGATGACGCGTCAAGATTTATTTAAGGGAATGGTGCAATTAAGGACAATGGCCCATCGTGAATCAGACAGAGAGAAATTTTAGTGTTGTGATATCGGACTGCAAGAGGGCCGATGGACTAAGAACGCGAGACACCTGGATATTATTTTCCTTAATTGCACTATTCCCTTAAATAAATCTTGATGCATCATCATCCTCATTCATCCTAAAAACTTGTACAACACCACAAATATTGTTCCGCAGAAGAACAAAGATCGGGAACAAACGTTAGGCTTGGCCTCACGATTAGACAAAACTAACCCAGATGACATCGGAAAATACCGAACGGAACCCGGCAACGGGCGAGGATGATATCGAGCCCGTCCCGTGGTTCGAGATTAGGAATGTATTAAACACTAACTGTGTATTCTGTCTTTATTCAGCGCTTTAGTTGATGAGTATTCGTGGTATTCATTCACGCGCTTAGCAATAACTCTCGTGTAGGATGGGCGAGGCTTTAAAGCGGGGCAACGCTCACCTGCATGCAACTCTGCCACTCAGATCAATAACTACTCTAAGGGCAGAACATGTCCATAAATTGACCATTAAATGTCTAGTCATTAATTTATTTCGTGGAGGAATTTTATTTCGCACAAGTCATGTTTGATCCACCTACTAATTAACATCCCGTGTAAAAAATAATATATTACTATATCAAATAGCTTCTTTCCAAATTATCAATAGTAAAATGATGTAGTACTATTTATTAAAATGGCTCCTTTGCAAATATTTACCATGTAAAAAAGTTGTACTACTAATTCACAGCCCCATGTAAAAATGATGTACAACATCAAATGGCTCTTTTCAAATTATTATCTATAGTAAAATGTTGTACTACTACTAGTACTCCAAATGGATCCTTTCCAAATTTTTGCCATATAAAAAAGTTGTACTACTAATTCTCATCCGTGTAAAAATGTTGTACTACATTACTTGCTGGATCATAAATTCTGATTTTAAAATCTGCATAAAAAATTCTGAATTGCACTTGGTTATTTTGAAAGATTTCATGATATCTCCAAGATAAAAGAATTACTGAATATTCAGAAATTACAAAAACACAAGGATCTTTTCTCATAATGAAAATAGCTTCATCTAGCTCAAAATCAACATTCAATCTGAATACAACTTTCAGCATGCACATCAGTGGTCGCTGAATTTCCAAAACCGACATGAACCAGTATCGCAGTTAATTGTGTCATTAATCATCATTTAAAATATATTCAATGGAATATAATCTTCGCTAAACTCAATTATCCACCAAACAACCCCAAATCAACATGATTTCATCGATAATTCAGAACAAGTTCAGTGGATAATCATCAACGAGCCAAATTCTGAAAAAACAAAATACTACCAAAATAGATCCAAAACGACAACCAACCAAAAATCTGTAGTAAATCGAGTCAAATCCTCACCGAGCAGATATGGGATGGCCATGATAAATTTCTCTAGAATCCCAGCGCATGAAACACTGGCCATTTTTCCTGTCTTGGAACCAAGATGTCTAGATGCTATGGATCTGGGCAGGACAACAAC
Organism: Lolium rigidum; assembly: GCF_022539505.1. Classification (NCBI taxonomy): domain Eukaryota; kingdom Viridiplantae; phylum Streptophyta; class Magnoliopsida; order Poales; family Poaceae; genus Lolium; species Lolium rigidum. Next base: position 318,362,913 of record NC_061514.1, read on the forward strand.
GAATCAGGCCACGAGCACGAAGCCATGATTTTACCGGCGCTGGGTATGCCAGCCTGTTCGGCGAGCTCCTCGTCGACCGAGAGGACGAAGCCAGTGAGCTCTTCGCCTCCCTCTCCGTTGCTTCGTCGTGCTCCCGGCTCCGGTCGCCCCCGTTCTCGCCACCGTCGTGTAGATGAGCGAAAGAGAGAGGGTATGTGGAGTCGTGGGGAGGGCTGGAGAGGCCGATTTTGCTGCCTGAGATGCACAAGATCCAGAGGATGGAGAAGATCGACAGGAACTTAGGTAGACGAGGAATAAATGGGCGTTGGTACAGATGTTCTGATCAATGTTCTGTCTCGACGAAGGACTGCACCAAGTACCCGAATTTGCAATTAATGTCAGCCCACTTGCCTACGATGCGGGGCGTATACACACACGTATCTGCTCAGCGAAAGGAAGGAAAAGATTCGTATTCATTAATGCCTATATTACGTGCTAATCTCACGGCAGCAATTAACGCGTAGGATGTCGACCTCGCGCGTTGCCAGGTTCCGAACGTGCGCGTCGAGATGACATCTTCCTACATTACTTATCATGTACTACTACTTTATATACAAACCAAAACATCTTGATACATCTTCAACAACCCACACAATCCTACAAGTTCAGCTTCACGCAAGTTATGCATTGCTTGGAGCAGGCGATTTTGTTAGCATAATCCAAACCCAAAAGGAGGAGTGGTTTGGCCTATCTAGAAAGGGCCAGCTTTTGTACATGGAACATGGTTTATCTCAACAAACTTGCAGAGTTTTTGCGTGCTTCCAAGGTAACTTTATCAGTGCCGTACTAATTTTGTTTTTGAAACAGTGGCACGCAAGAGCAGAATTCTCATTTTATAAATAGAAGTGGGAGTTCTTCTCATCTATGCATCTCACCAAAACAAATATCTTCAATTGACACCATGAAGACCTTCTTCTTGCTCCTTCTCATTTCTCTAAGCCTAGCAGCAAGCACCACCACCGTCTTTGCGCAATGCAACAATGATGTTCAAGGAGAGGGTACTACCACCAAAGACCCACTTATTCCTCCTCATACTGGTTATGAGCAATGCCCAGATGAGACTATAAAGAAGCTGGACGTTTGCCAGGATTACATGACGGATCGGTGTATACCGGGCCGGGACTGGAGATGGCGGAAAAGCTGCGAGAAAGTGCAGAGCATGTGCTGCCAACAGCTGGCGGAGACGCCGCAACAGTGCCGCTGCAAGACTATCTGCAAAGGATTCCAGAACGAGCTCGGTTTTCTACTGGAACATGCTGACCTGTATGTTCGCTCTTACTGGCAAGGCTATGTTGCCAGTCTGACGAAGAAGGCCCAGAGCCTTCCCTCCGTGTGCAACATGACCCCAAGCTCCTGCAACCTTCCCACCACTGCCACCGGTGGCTGCTTCTGATTATGCTATGCTAGTTATGTAGCTTAATTAGCTTCCCTTGGTGACCAATAAATTGTTTGTCGTTGTTCCGGTGTATGGGACCAATAAATGTAGTCACCATGGAATAATATATGAATAAAGTTTTCTCCTGCATGTGTGTTTCTCTTTCAAATATCTCAGTATATGAATATATTCGTCAAGACATCGCCAATGTTAGGTTTTGGGATTCGTGTATTGTGAGCTTGTGCTTGACCAAGAGAGCCGAGGAGGCCGGGGAGGTGTATTGAAAAAAAAGGGAGAAGATGGATGGTGGTGAAGAGAACAACTAGCACAATTTATGTGTGCTTGCAAAGTAACCTTTGATTCAGTACACGATACAGCTATTTTTTTGGTAAACACTACCACACGAGGGTAGCAATATCATGGGGTCACCTCATCAATAAATATGGGCGGACTAATATATTTGTAATCCAATAAATATACGGGCGGGGGCGGGGGGGGGGGGGGCTAATATATTTGTATTGGCAGAACCATCAAGGACAGCAGTTAGAAAGATTGTTTAAAAGGCTCAAGACAAGAAACTTGATTTTGCTCTCCACATCTGTCTTCCTGTAGATCACAACTGACAAGTTATGCTGGCAAAATTTTGTACATAAATAACAACATATTATTTCCAGATATTTTTCTTAGATTTGAGAATGAAGATTTTGATTTTCTTTTTTAACAGAGCTCTCTGGAGCTTGGATTCTAAAATGACTCTTCGTACAACCATTTGGCAACACAAGCAATCCTTGCGACGAGTTCCTGACTTGGCAGCATGATCTTTGTTTACAGAATTACAGTACATACGCACAGGCTAATACTTACTATACATTTACTAATTTGTTTTCTGTTCTTTCCTTCCTATTCGTATGGGAGGCAACTGATCTGACTGCAGCTATAGGCTGTAGCTAACACTTGAGCTATTTTCTTCTTTATATGGTCGACTGCTTGCTTGGTTCCAGCAGGCGATCGAACGATGTGAGAGAATAGGAGCTCACTGACTGTGGACAGAGGTGAGGGCCTAACCTGAGGTAGAAGGAGGCTGCAGGGAGGAACTCTCTCAGCTTAGGGTTACAGAGATAGAAGCATCTTATATAGGTCAGGACTAGGCTGGGCCAGATGGGCCACAAAAGAGAACAAGAAGACAGCCCAACAGATACACCAACAGTTATCCCACACTCCCCCTCAAGATGGGTGATAAATGTCAATCATCCCCATCTTGGCACAGGCAAGATTACACTCCTTTGATCCTAGTCCTTTTGTTAAACAGTCTGCCACTTGTTGTCCTGATCTCACATAAGCCAATAAGATAATCCCTGCATCAATCTTTTCTTTAATAAAGAATCTGTCTATCTCCACATGTTTAGTTCGCTCATGCTGGATAGGGTTGTTTGCTATGTTTATGGCAGACATATTATCACACCACACTTTCAAGCTTCCTTGCCTTAAAAGTTTTAGCTCTCTTAGAAGGTTTCGTACCCACAACATTTCACCCAGGCCCTGTGACATAGCTCTGTACTCTGCTTCAGCTGTTGATTTCGAGACAACGCATTGTTTCTTACTTCTCCATGACACCAAATTTCCTCCAACAAAAACACAATACCTCGAGGTGGATCTCCGATCATCTAAGCAACTAGCCCAATCTGCATCACAATATCCATCTACATTTAGGTGTCCATTACTTTTAAACCACAATCCTTTTCCTGGAGTGCCCTTCAAGTATCTCAAGATTCTTTGAGCTGCTTCCAAGTGTCCATCCCTCGGATCATGCATATAGCGACTCACTACACTCAGTGCAAATGATATATCTGGTCTTGTGTGGCATAAGTATATTAGTCTTCCAACGAGTCTTTGATATTTCTCCTTGTCTATGGGTGCTCCAGACTCTGCTGTGATTTTATTATTTTGGTCAATAGGGGTTGAAGCCACTCGGCAACCCAGCATGCCCATATCATCTAAGAGATCCAATGTATACTTTCTTTGAGATAGTGATATCCCTTTTGACGATCGTGCAACTTCTATTCCAAGGAAGTATTTAAGTTTTCCCAAATCTTTCACCTCAAAGGCTTGACTCAAGCATCCTTTCAGTTTTGCGATTTCAACATCATCATCTCCCGTGATAATAATATCATCAACATACACAGCAAGGATAGTGATTCTCTTCTCAGAATGTCTGTAAAATAAGGTATGGTCTCCATTGCATTGACCATATCCCATGCCACACATCACTTGTCTAAACCTATCAAACCAGGCCCGTGGAGATTGTTTGAGGCCATATAGAGATTTCTTCAGTCTACATACCTTCCCTTTAGTTTCCAGTCTGACAAATCCTGGTGGCATCTCCATATACACCTCCTCTTGAAGATCACCATGCAGAAATGCATTTTTGACATCAAGTTGATGCAAGGGCCATCCGAAATTTGCTGCACAAGAGATCAATATTCTGACAGTGCTCATTTTTGCCACTGGTGCAAACGTCTCATCATAGTCAATGCCATAAGTCTGACTATATCCTCTTGCCACAAGTCTTGCCTTATATCTCTCCACTTTTCCTTCTGCATTTTGTTTCACAGAATAGATCCACTTACAGCCTACTGTATTCTTTCCTTTAGGGAGATCTGTCAACTCCCATGTTTTATTTTTCTTCAAGGCCTCTAATTTTTCCACCATAGCATTGCACCATCTTGGGTCCAACCTGGCTGCCTTCCAATCCTTAGGAACAGATACAGTTTGTAGTGAAGCAACAAAAGCCCGAAAAGAGGGTGACAATGCCTCGTAAGAAATATAATTTCCTACGTCATAGTTGATACGTCTCCGACGTATCGGTAATTTCTTATGTTCCATGCTACATTATTGATGATATCTACATGTTTTATACACATTATATGTCGTATTTATGCATTTTCTGGAACTAACCTATTAACAAGATGCCGAAGAGCCAGTTGTTGTTTTCTGCTGTTTTTGGTTTCAGAAATCCTAGTAAGGAAATATTCTCGGAATTGGACGAAATCAACGCCCAGGGTCCTATTTTTGCACGAAGCTTCCGGAAGACCGAGGGGAAAGGAAGTGGGGCCACGAGGCGCCGCCACACTAGGGCGGCGCGGCCCAGGCCCCGGCCGCGCCGGCCGGTGTGTGGGGCCCTCGTGTGGCCCCCGCGTTGCCCTTCCGCCTACTTAAAGTCTTCGTCGCGAAACCCTCCGTACCGAGAGCCACGATACGGAAAACCTTCCGGAGACGCCGCCGCCGCGAATCCCATCTCGGGGATTCGGGAGATCGCCTCCGGCACCCTGCCGGAGAGGGGAATCATCTCCCGGAGGACTCTTCATCGCCATGATCGCCTCCGGAGTGATGAGTGAGTAGTTCACCCCTGGACTATGGGTCCATAGCAGTAGCTAGATGGTCGTCTTCTCCTAATTGTGCTTCATTGTTGGATCTTGTGAGCTGCCTAACATGATCAAGATCATCTATCCGTAATACTATATGTTGTGTTTGTCGGGATCCGATGGATAGAGAATACTATGTTATGGTGATTATCAATCTATTACTTATGTGTTGTTTATGATCTTGCATGCTCTCCGTTATTAGTAGAGGCTTTGGCCAAGTTTTTGCTCTTAACTCCAAGAGGGAGTATTTATGCTCGATAGTGGGTTCATGCCTCCATTAAATGCGGGACAGTGACGAGAAAGTTCTAAGGTTGTGGATGTGCTTGTTGCCACTAGGGATAAAACATTGATGCTATGTCTAAGGATGTAGTTGTTGATTACATTACGCACCATACTTAATGCAATTGTCCGTTGCTTGCAACTTAATACTGGAAGGGGTTCGGATGATAACTTCGAAGGTGGACTTTTTAGGCATAGATGCATGCTAGATAGCGGTCTATGTACTTTGTCGTAATGCCCGATTAAATCTCACTATATTTATCATATCATGTATATGCATTGTTGTGCCCTTTTCTATTTGTCAATTGCCCGATCGTAATTTGTTCACCCAACATGCTTTTATCTTATGGGAGAGACACCTCTAGTGAACTGTGGACCCCGGTCCTATTCTTTACATCGCATACAATCTACTGCAATACTTTTTTTACTGTTTTCTTCGCAAACAATCATCTTCCACACAATACGGTTAATCCTTTATTACAGCAAGCCGGTGAGATTGACAACCTCACTGTTTCGTTGGGGCAAAGTACTTTGGTTGTGTTGTGCAGGTTCCACATTGGCGCCGGAATCCCTGGTGTTGCGCCGCATCACATTTCGCCACCATCAACCTTCAACGTGCTTCTTGGCTCCTCCTGGTTCGATTAAACATTGGTTTCTTTCTGAGAGAAAACTTTCTGCTGTGCGCATCATACCTTCCTCTTGGGGTTCCCAACGAACGTGTGAGTTACACGCCATGAAGCTCTTTTTCTGGCGCCGTTGCCAGGGAGATCAAGACACGCTGCAAGGGGAGTCTCCACTTCCCAATCTCTTTACTTTGTTTTTGTCTTGCTTTATTTTATTTACTACTTTGTTTGCTGCACCTAAACAAAACACAAAAAAATTAGTTGCTAGTTTTACTTTATTTACTTGTCTTGCTCTCTATATCAAAAACACACAAAAAATTAGTTACTTGCATTTACTTTATCTAGTTTGCTTTATTTACTGTTGCTAAAATGAATACCCCTGAAAATACTAAGTTGTGTGACTTCACAAACACAAATAATAATGATTTCCTATGCACACCTATTGCTCCACCTGCTACTACGACGGAATTCTTTGAAATTAAACCCGCTTTCATCGAACCTTGTTATGAGAGAGCAATTTTCTCGGTGTTAGTTACGATGATGCTGCTGCCCATCTCAATAATTTTGTTAAACTTTGTGAAATGCAAAAATATAAGGATGTAGATGGTGATATTATTAAATTGAAATTGTTTCCTTTCTCATTAAGAGGAAGAGCTAAAGATTGGTTGCTATCTTTGCCTAAGAATAGTATTGATTCATGGACTAAATGTAAGGATGCTTTTATTGGTAGATATTATCCTCCCGCTAAAATTATATCTTTGAGAAGTAGCATAATGAATTTTAAGCAACTAGATACTGAACATGTTGCTCAAACATGGGAGAGAATGAAATCTTTGGTAAAGAATTGCCCAACCCATGGACTGACTACTTGGATGATCATCCAAACCTTCTATGCAGGACTAAATTTTTCTTCGCGGAATTTATTGGATTCAGCTGCTGGAGGTACCTTTATGTCCATCACTTTGGGGGCGGCTACAAAGCTTCTTGATGATATGATGATAAATTACTCTGAATGGCACACGGAAAGAGCTCCACAAGGTAAGAAGGTAAATTCTGTTGAAGAAACCTCTTTCTTGAGTGATAAGATTGATGTGATTATGTCTATGCTTGTGAATGGTAGATCTAATGTTGATCCAAATAATGTTCCTTTAGCTTCATTGGTTGCTCAAGAAGAAAATGTTGATGTGAATTTCATTAAAAATAATAATTTCAACAACAATGCTTATAGGAACAACTGCGGTAATAACTATAGGCCATATCCTTCTGCTAATGGTAATGGTTATAGTAATTCTTATGGGAATTCTTACAACAATAATAGGAGTGTACCCCCTGGTCTTGAAGCCATGCTTAAAGAATTTATTAGTACACAAACTGCTTTTAACAAATCTGTTGAGGAAAAGCTTGATAAAATTGATATTATTGCTTCTAGAGTTGATAGACTTGCCTCCGATGTTGATCTATTAAAATTGAAAGTTATGCCTAATGAGGATATTGATAATAAGATTACTACTACAGCAAATGCCATCCAAGTTAGAATTAATGAGAATATAAGATTAATGGCTGAATTGCGTGCTAGGTGGGATAGAGAAGAAAATGAAAAACTAGCTAAAGAGAATAATGTAGCTAAAGTTTGGACTATTACCACCATTAGTAATGATAATGATTCACATGTTGCTGCACCTCCTACTATCAATGGTAAAATAATTGGTGTTGGCAATGTTTCTACTCCTAGTGCAAAGCGTACAAAACCGCTCGAAATTGCTAAAGCTACTTGAAACTGCTTGTGATAAAGCTGCTGAAATTTTTTCCAACCTTGGGGACAATGATCCCATTGCTGTAGCTCATAATGATTTAGATTTTGATGATTGCCACATCTCTGAAGTTATAAAGTTCTTACAAAAACTTGCTAAAAGTCCTAATGCTAGTGCTATAAATTTAGCCTTTACAAAACATATTACAAATGCTCTCATAAAAGCTAGAGAAGAGAAACTAAAACTTGAAACTTCTATTCCTAGAAAGTTAGAAGATGGTTGGGAGCCCATCATTAAAATGAAATTCAATGACTTTGAATGTAATGCTTTATGTGATCTTGGTGCAAGTATTTCGTTATGCCTAAAAAGATTTATGATATGCTTGACTTGCCACCATTGAAGAATTGTTATTTGGATGTTAATCTTGCCGATAATGTTAAAAAGAAACCTTTGGGGAGGATTGATAATGTGCGCATTACGGTTAACAATAACCTTGTCCCCGTTGATTTTGTTGTCTTGGATATTGAATGCAATGCATCTTGTCCCATTGTGTTGGGAAGACCTTTTCTTCGAACCGTCGGTGCTGTTATTGATATGAAGGAAGGTAATATTAAATATCAATTTCTCTCAAGAAAGGTATGGAACACTTCCCTAGAAAGAGAATGAAGTTACCTTTTGATTCTATTATTAGAACAAGTTATGATGTTGATGCTTCTACTCTTGATGTTACTTGAATTACACTTTCTGCGCCTAGCTGAAAGGCGTTAAAGAAAAAGCGCTTATGGGAGACAACCCATGTTTTTACTACAGTACTTTGTTTTATATTTGAGTCTTGGAAGTTGTTTACTACTGTAGCAACCTCTCCTTATCATGTTTTTGTGCCAAGTAAAGTTTCTATGCTAAAGTTGATGTTATATTTGGGATCGCTAAGCAGAATCAGCATTGCTGTCTGTCACGAATTCTGGCATAAGTCTCTGTAGAAAATTCCAAAAAATCTGCAAAATTACGAGCGTGATGCTCAGATATGTACGCAACTTTCATTAGTTTTGAGTTTTTCCATTTGAGCAAGTTTAGTGCCCCTTTCAGGTTCGTCTTTACGGACTGTTCTGTTTTTGACAGATTCTGCCTTTTATTTCGCATTGCCGTATTTGCTATATTGGATGAATTCCTTTGATCCATTAATGTCCAGTACCTTTGTGCAATGTCCAGAAGTGTTAAGAATGATTGTGTCACCTCCAATATGTGAATTTTTAATTGTGCACTAACCTTCTAATGAGTTTGCTTGAAGTTTGGTGTGAAGGAAGTTTTCAAGGGTCAAGAGAGGAGTATGATATACTATGATCAAGAGGAGTGAAAGCTCTAAGCTTGGGGATGCCCCGTGGTTCATCCCTGCATATTTTAAGAAGACTCAAGCGTCTAAGCTTGGGGATGCCCAAGGCATCCCCTTCTTCATCGACAACATCATCAGGTTCCTCCCCTGAAACTATATTTTTATTCAATCACATCTTATGTTCTTTACTCGGAGCGTCGGTTTGTTTTTGTTTTTGTTTTTGTTTGAATAAAATGGATCTTAGCATTCACTGTGTGGGAGAGAGACACGCTCCGCTGTTGCATATGGACAAATATGTCCTTAGGCTTTACTCATAATGTTCAAGGCGAAGGTTGAAACTTCTTCGTTAAATTGTTATATGGTTGGAATCGGGAAACGCTACATGTAGTAATTCTAAAATGTCTTGGACAATGTGATACTTGGCAATTGTTGTGCTCATGTTTAAGCTCTTGCATCATATACTTTGCACCCATTAATGAAGAAATACATAGAGCTTGCTAAAATTTGGTTTGCATATTTGGTCTCTCTAAGGTCTAGATAATTTCTAGTATTGAGTTTTGAACAACAAGGAAGACGGTGTACAGCTCTTATAATGTTTACAATATGTCTTTTATGTGAGTTTTGCTGCACCGGTTCATCCTTGAGTTTGCTTCAAATAACCTTGCTAGCCTAAACCTTGTATCGAGAGGGAATACTTCTCATGCATCCAAAATCCTTGAGCCAACCACTATGCCATTTGTGTCCACCATACCTACCTACTACATGGTATTTCTCCGCCATTCCAAAGTAAATTGCTTGAGTGCTACCTTTAAAATTCCATCATTCACCTTTGCAATATATAGATCATGGGACAAAATAGCCTTAAAAACTATTGTGTTACTGAATATGTACTTATGCACTTTATCTCTTATTAAGTTGCTTGTTGTGCGATAACCATGCTTCTGGGGACGCCATCAACTATTCTTTGTTGAATATCATGTGAGTTGCTATGCATGTCCATCTTGTCTGAAGTAAGAGAGATCTACCACCTTAATGGTTGGAGCATGCATATTGTTAGAGAAGAACATTGGGCCGCTAACTAAAGCCATGAATCATGGTGGAAGTTTCGATTTTGGACATATATCCTCAATCTCATATGAGAACACTAATTGTTGCCACATGCTTATGCATTAAAGAGGAGTCCATTATACAGTTGTCCATGTTGTCCCGGTATGGATGTCTAAGTTGAGAATAATCAAAAGCGAGAAATCCAAAATGCGAGCTTTCTCCTTAGACCTTTGTACGAGCGGCATGGAGGTACCCTTTGTGACACTTGGTTGAAACATGTGTATTGCGATGATCCGGTAGTCCAAGCTGATTAGGACAAGGTGCGGGCACTATTAGTATACTATGCATGAGGCTTGCAACTTGTAAGATATAATTTACATAACTCATATGCTTTATTACTACCGTTGACAAAATTGTTTCATGTTTTCAAAATAAAATCTCTAGCACAAATATAGCAATCGATGCTTTCCTCTTTGAAGGACCTTTCTTTTACTTTTATTGTTGAGTCAGTTTACCTATCTCTCTCCACCTCAAGAAGCAAACACTTGTGTGAACTGTGCATTGATTCCTACATACTTGCATATTGCACTTGTTATATTACTTTATATTGACACTATCCATGAGATATACATGTTATAAGTTGAAAGCAACCGCTGAAACTTAATCTTCCTTTGTGTTGCTTCAATACCTTTACTTTGATTTATTGCTTTATGAGTTAACTCTTATGCAAGACTTATTGATGCTTGTCTTGAAGTACTATTCATGAAAAGTCTTTGCTTTATGATTCATTTGTTTACTCATGTCATTACCATTGTTTTGATCGCTGCATTCATTACATATGTTTACAATAGTATGATCAAGATTATGATGGCATGTCACTCCAGAATTTATCCTTGTTATCGTTTACCTGCTCGGGACGAGCAGAACTAAGCTTGGGGATGCTGATACGTCTCCGACGTATCGATAAGTTCTTATGTTCCATGCTACATTATTGATGATATCTACATGTTTTATACACATTATATGTCGTATTTATGCATTTTCTGGAACTAACCTATTAACAAGATGTCGAAGAGCCGATTCTTTGTTTCTGCTGTTTTTGGTTTCAGAAATCCTAGTAACGAAATATTCTCGGAATTGGACGAAATCAACGCCCAGGGTCCTATTTTTGCACGAAGCTTCCAGAAGACCGAGGGGGGAAGGAAGTGGGGCCACGAGGCGCCGCCACACTAGGGCGGCGCGGCCCAGGCCCTGGCCGCGCCGGCCTGGTGTGTGGGGCCCTTGTGTGGCCCCCCGCGTTGCCCTTCCGCCTACTTAAAGTCTTCGTCGCGAAACCCTCTGTACCGAGAGCCACGAGACGGAAAACCTTCCAGAGACGCCGCCGCGAATCCCATCTCGGGGGATTCAAGAGATCGCCTCCGGCACTCCTGCCGGGAGAGGGAATCATCTCCGGAGGACTCTTCATCGCCATGATCGCCTCCGGAGTGATGAGTGAGTAGTTCACCCCTGGACTATGGGTCCATAGCAGTAGCTAGATGGTCGTCTTCTCCTAATTGTGCTTCATTGTTGGATCTTGTGAGCTGCCTAACATGATCAAGATCATCTATCTGTAATACTATATGTTGTGTTTGTCGGGATCCGATGGATAGAGAATACTATGTTATGGTGATTATCAATCTATTACTTATGTGTTGTTTATGATCTTGCATGCTCTCCGTTATTAGTAGAGGCTCGGCCAAGTTTTTGCTCTTAACTCCAAGAGGGAGTATTTATGCTCGATAGTGGGTTCATGCCTCCATTAAATGCGGGACGGTGACGGAAAGTTCTAAGGTTGTGGATGTGCTTGTTGCCACTAGGGATAAAACATTGATGCTATGTCTAAGGATGTAGTTGTTGATTACATTACGCACCATACTTAATGCAATTGTCTCGTTGCTTGCAACTTAATACTGGAAGGGGTTCGGATGATAACCTGAAGGTGGACTTTTTAGGCATAGATGCATGCTGGATAGCGGTCTATGTACTTTGTCGTAATGCCCTGATTAAATCTCACTATATTTATCATATAATGTATATGCATTGTTGTGCCTTTTTCTATTTGTCAATTGCCCGACTGTAATTTGTTCACCCAACATGCTTTTATCTTATGGGAGAGACACCTCTAGTGAACTGTGGACCCCGGTCCTATTCTTTACATCGCATACAATCTACTGCAATACTTTCTTTACTGTTTTCTTCGCAAACAATCATTTTCCACACAATACGGTTAATCCTTTGTTACAGCAAGCCGGTGAGATTGACAACCTCACTGTTTCGTTGGGGCAAAGTACTTTGGTTGTGTTGTGCAGGTTCCACGTTGGCGCCGGAATCCCTGGTGTTGCGCCGCATCACATTTCGCCACCATCAACCTTCAACGTGCTTCTTGGCTCCTCCTGGTTCGATTAAACCTTGGTTTCTTTCTGAGGGAAAACTTGCTGTTGTGCGCATCATACCTTCCTCTTGGGGTTCCCAACGAATGTGTGAGTTACACGCCATCAATAGTCATCATAACTCAACCGCTTTGGGGGTCCAACTTTCCTTACCCCTTTCCTTATTGCAATTGGCAAGTCTAGGCTATTATTGGACTCAGTCTGAGATTGATTCTCCTCAGCAGAATCTACACTTGTGCTTCCTTGATTTTCAGGTCCAATGGGTTCCTCCCCCTGCTCCTGGTCTTGTTGCTCCTCCAGTGCATCTACTTGTTCCCTTTGTACTTGTCTTCTAGAGTACACAAGTGGATTCTGCAGCCATCTTTGTGTTGGTACGGGTCTAGGTGGTGTAGGTGTACCAGGAATCTCCGCAACAATAGGAATTTGTTGATGTTGATGTTGATGTTGGTCACCATCTTGCTGCTCTTGATCACCACATTGTTGTTGCTCCCCCTCTTGAGCATCACCAAGATGGTCAAGCCCCTGGAACAAGCCACTAAGATCACTCTCACCGTCATAAAATGGTTCTGACTCGCAAAACGTAACATCCATGCTTACAAATGTCCTCCTGTCGGTGGGACTCCAACACTTGTAACCCTTCTGTCTGGAGGAATAGCCAATAAAGATACATTTGATAGCCCGATGATCTAGCTTGCCAACAGATGGTCTCGTGATCCCTTACAAAACATGTACAGCCAAAGAGTTTGGGTGGTACAACAAAGTCATTGTTATTTAGAAGGAGTTGGCAAGGAGACCGCATACCTAGAATCTTTGAAGGCATTCCGTTGATCAAATACGTAGCGATCATAATCGCCTCACTCCATAAGAATTTGGGAACATTCATGGTAAACATAAGAGATCGAGCCACTTCAAGAATGTGCCTATTCTTCCGCTCGGCAACTCCATTCTAGGGAGGAGTGTCGGGACATGAAGTCCGGTGCAAGTATACCTTGCGAAGATAAGAAAGCAGACAAAAGGTTTGTTGATATATTCAGTACCATTATCGGTTCCGATCACTTGCACTCGAACATTGAATTGGTTTTTCACATAGGCACAAAAACTCGAAAACAAGTGAACACTTCATCTTTGTGACGCATAAGAAAATCCAAGTCATTCCGGAATAGCAGATCAATAAAAGTCACAAAGTACTTCATGCCACTTATCGACACAACAGGACACGTCCATACATCGAGTGCACTAACACAAATGGGGATACACTTCGATTCCTCTACTAACATAAGAGGTTCTCGTATGCTTAGCATATTCGCAGTGCATCACAACATAATTTGGTTTTGTCCACTCCATTCATTACATCGGGAAAAACTCGAAACATGTTATCAAACGCCATGTGGCCCATTCGACAATGATGAACTAGTGCCATACTCTCCTTTCCTCCAACAATCGCAGCAAACACGGAACTAGCATCATGCCCCATCTTGTCACGATCTATGTGCCAAAGACCTCTATGCCTGGTTGCAGTCCCAATCTTCTTGCTGCTCTCCCTTTCCTGAATTAAACACATATATCTATCAACTATTATACGGTAGTCCTGCTGATCGATCAGGGCACTTAGAGATAGCAGATTTACTGGAAAAGCAGGAACATGTAGAACTGATGACAATTTTATGTTGGATGTACATTGCACCGACCCCTCCCCTTTTATAGATTGTGCTGTGCCATCTGCTGTTTGGATAGTGCCTCTATGTGTGGGAGGATACTGAGTATAAGAGTCAAACTCACTAATATTCCCAGTAACATGTTTGGATGCTCCAGAATCAAGAATCCAATCTGAATTAGCATTATGAGTGGCTATAGAAACTCGATCAATATTACCTTCATCTTTGTAGACAAAGTGAGCAAAGTTCCCAAAGGTTGCTTCATTTTGTCCTTCTTCCTTTGATTGTCCCTGAGAGGTACCGGTAGTTGGCTCGAAGGCTGCTGCCATATGTGCCTTGGGTGATATAGTGTCGTCGTTGTCCACCACCCCTGCCATATTGTTGTCCATATGGCTGTCCACCACCTCTGCCATACTGATGTCCATATGACTGTCCACCACCTCTTCCATACTGATGTCCACCACCTCTTGCATACTGCTGTCCATCACCTCTTGCATACTGCTGTCCATCACCTCTTGCATACTGCTGTCCATATGGTTGTCCACCACCTCTGCCATCACCTCTTCCTCTGTAGCTTCCTCTGCCATGTGTGTATCCTCCTCTCCCCCTACTGGGTGTAGCAAAGGAGGTACACTGATGCTTCAAGTGTCCCTTCGTCCACAAGTATAGCAGTCTCTCATCTCTTGTCTCTCGATAGTGTAGAAGGTCGGATGAGGGACATAATCGCTTCCCTTTGTCATATTCGGACGCACTTCCTCTCCGGACATAGCTGCAATGGCTTCTTTGAGAGAAGGGGTAGTGGTTTGATGCGATAAAGCAGCCCTTCTCCCCTCAAAATCTTGACTAAGGCCTTTCAAGAACTTCATGACTCGCCGACGTTCAACCCAGCTTGCAAGCAGACTCTCACACATTCCCCATGGGCAAGTTCCAGAGGGTCAACATGATCTAAATCTCCCCAAAGATGCTGCAACTCAGCCACATATGCCATCACAGTTTTGTTTCCTTGTTGCAAGTCATGCACTTTATCCTCAATCTCAGCAATCAACATAATGTTCCCCTTTCCGAATATAGATTTGATAGAGTGTCCCATACCTCTCGAAGCTTTTGTGAGTGCCTCTACGGAAGCAGCAATGTTAGGAACCAAAGAGTTAAGCAACCATGCCACAATCGGAGAATTTATGGCATTCCACTGTTTCCATTCCGGACTGGCCTTGTCTCGCTGGTTCCGCGGCTTCACCACTCACACGTTCATCCAGCCCTTTCGAGTTCAAAATCAACAGCGCCCTCCTTGACCATCGGAGATAGTTGGTCACTCCTTCCAACTTGATTTCATTCGCCGGCAGCTCAAGTTTCTGACCGATGTTGGTATGGGGAACGATTGCTCCCCCTCCAGCGAGATCCTCCTCCTCCATCTCCTTTGGTAGTGATAAGTTCTGCCAGCTTCTCCGAGCCTTGGCCAAATCCCCGTTGTCCCCCATGCTTGACACCAAACTAACCTCTCAGAAACACCAAAGGGCTTACCCGCAGGATGCCCTCTTCGTCTTCTTACTCGTCACTGCCTTCCCCTCCTTGCCGCCGTAGCAGCCTGCTTCCTTCCTCTTCCTCTTCCTCCTAGGCCGCCGCAGCAGCACTGCTTCCTTCCTCTTCCTCTTCCTCTTCCTCCTAGCTGCCACAGACAGACTAGGCTTCCGGATCGGCAGATCCTTCCCGTCGTTGCCCTCACCGCCCCTTGCTCCGATACCATGTGGACAGAGGTGAGGGCCTAACCTCGAGGTAGAAGGAGGCTGCAGGGAGGAACTTTCTCAGCTTAGGGTTACAGAGATAGAAGCACCTTATATAGGTCAGGACTGGGCTGGGCCAGATGGGCCACAAAAGAGAACAAGAAGACAGCCCAACAGATACACCAACAGTTATCCCACACTGACACACCCATCTGCTGCTTGGCATCGGCCAATGAACTCGAAACTGGAGTCACCTGCATAATTTTATAACACGATTGCAGAATATCAGCAAACACTAGATAGGCACTGGAATTCATCATCATCATAATCGACTCTTCTCAGTGACTCAGTGTTGTGGGTACTGACCTTCTCTGGCTGTTGGAAGGAGCTCTCGTCGAGCGGCGCAGAGGACGTCAACACGGTCTTCTTCGAACCAGAGCTCTTGATGTCGCTCCCCAACCCCGTAATAGTTATGTTGAGATCCACACCTTTGTTGCCGAAGTTTACGACCTGCAAAATTAATGGTGTGTTTGATCAATTTGTTTTGTAAGGTTTGTCGTCTTCTGAGTGAAACTTGGAAATAAAGAAGAGCACCTTTATTTTCAGGTAAGTGCTTTTGTCTTTAGGATTCTGCCAAGTAATGGCAGATGCAACCATCTGATCATAGTTGGAGATCTGCATTGCTATGGGGTGAAAGGTTGCGCCACTAGAGTCCTTGAAGAAGTGTAGTATCTAGTAGTTTGGGCATCCGTAGTGCTGCCATGAGTTGAATACAATGGCATCTGGGCTCCACCTTTGGAGCACATAATATTTTTTGTGTTGAGCAAAGTTATTCACCTTGATGTTGTCTTGGATGAGGTGCAAAGATTTAGAATTGTTTGGTTTAAGAATCTCCCAAAACAGAGGCTCAAAGAGGGCATCATGCTAAAAATGGCAGATTTGATCATTAGTGCATGTGAGCTCATTTTGAATTCAAATTTGATTTGATTTGAGTTTATTTGGTTCCAAAAGTGTTAATAAGTGTTTAGTAACCATCTCCAACCAATGGTGCAAACCAAAATGATCTAGGTTTAAGATTTGCAAAAATAGCATAAACCATATATGTGTGTTGATTTTATTTTCCCATTTCTTTTCCTCTTTTCTTTTTTCCTTCTTTATTGGTTGATCATGAGATCATAGGTTAGGGTTTTAGCATCATGGTTCACACACAAGCAATCATCATGGCAAATGCACATTAACACAATAATTAAAGATGAGTTCTATGCATAGCACTTGTAGTATTAAAAAGTTTTTGTTGGTTCTCAAATTTGCATTTTGAAAACTCTCTTTCTTTCTTTATTGAAATTTTGGGATGTTACACAGCAGGGGAGGGCCGGACTTGTTAGAGAATGAGGAGGCAACGCCGTTCACGGTTAAGAAGGCGAAGAAGCCATCCATTGTCTGCGTCAGATGATGGAGCTCTAGAAAAGAATCCACGTGCCCATTAGTCTCAAGTGTAGTCTCAGCTGACCCATGCACATTTTCACCCATATTCCCATTCCCAGTACCACTTGTCCCACGAGTAGGAGGTTGGATCCCGCCATTAGCAATGTTATGTTCAGCTTGTCTGTACCCAAATGAACTATCACCGGTTCTTTGAATCGTAGCTTCATTTGAATTTTGATGAACCTGAAATTATATTTAAAAGTGAGTTAACAAGTAGATTATATATCTTAATCCTAGCTAAAAATGTTTTTCACACGATAAGTGAACATGTTAGCAACACCTGATATGGATTCGAAGGGTTGCTGAGGGAATTATTCCAACTGAAAGGTGGAACTAATGGAAACGTGTTGCCCTGCAGTGTCTAACAAACTAGTAAGTCAAATCTTGCATATGTGCCTTTTCAGTATATGAATATCAATAACCAACATGTGGCATGTCAAATAATATAGTTAAGTACCTGGCAAAGCTGAAAGTAGGAGAACATTTCCCTCATTTGTCGTTGATGTCTAGCGTCACTCTCTTGATTTGCCCGCTGAATCTCTTGACGGGCTTCCTCCCTAACCTGTGTTATTATCTCCATCTCACGTTGTTTCATCCGTTCAACAAATTCTCTCTCCCTATCTTGCAACCGTTGATCAAAATCGTTCTCTTCTCTTTGTCTTTTTGCACGGTGAAATTCAGAAGTATCTCCAGCACTGCAATTAAGTCGAACTGATTCACTATCAAAGGCGCCATCTCCAATTGCAAAGCGACCATGTGGCTTCCATCCTGTAGATTCATATATCACTTGAGGGTCAATGACATAGGCATCCCCAATGGGCCTGCCGAAAGTAGTACCCGGGGTTTATTGAAGGCCCAGGACTCGAAGGATGTGAAGATTCGGAAGCCCAATTAGTATTAAGGAAAGAAAGATTGTATTAGGAAATATAGAAACTTGTAATCTTACGGGACAGGTATGAAACCCTCTCGGACTCTGTAACTTGTGCATTACGAAAACCCTCGGCTCCACCTCCTATACAAGGGGGAGTCGAGGGACAAAGAAAGGATCGAATATATTGTCAACAGAATCCTAGTTTTTACAATCAGCGAGTACTTTTCGGCTGAAACCTTCGAGATCTACTTGCCCTCTACTTCTAGAAAAACCCTAGTCTACAATCTGTAGGCATTGACAAATTAATCCTTTGTCAAATGTTCTTGCAAATATCGGGTCGCAATGTCTCGCGATTCCTCCAGGCGTGTTTTGGGAAGAAATAAGCGAGAGATCAACAAAGCCAATGAAACCCAAGAAGAAGGAGAAGGATGAAAAACCCTCGGGTGTTACAAAAGAATCACTGGAAGAAGAAGACGAGGAACATGAGCTAGTCATGATGGTGCAAACTCCATGGATGCAGGCATATATATCTTACATCCTAAGGAAAACAATACCCGACGATCCAGTTGAAGCAAGGCGAATAATTAGACGTTCTAAAGCCTTTACTGTGGTCAAATGGGAGTTGTACAAGCGAAGTATTTCAGGTGTGCTCTAGAGATGCGTCACACCCGAAGAAGGGAGGATAATCCTGAAAGATGTACACGAAGGAATATGCGGGCATCATGCAAGCAGTCGAGCTATTGCGGCCAAGGTTTTTGGAGCAGGATTTTATTGGTTAACAGCAATTGAGGACGCAAAGGAAATAGTGCGAACTTGCGACGCGTGCCAGAGATTCGCCGCAAAACCTCACTCTCCGGCAGCAGAATTGATGCCAATCCAATTGTCTTGGCCCTTTGCTCAATGGGGTCTCGATATGGTGGGAAAATTACACAAAGCTTCGCCAGGAGGATATGAGTATATGCTCGTTCGTCGTCGACAAATTTACCAAGTGGATAGAAGCAAAGCCGATAAATTCACCGGACGGCGCGTCGGCAATTAAGTTTGTGAAAAGCATTGTTTTTCGATTTGGAGTCCCTCATAGCATCGTCACAGACAATGGCAGTAATTTCACATCCAAGGAGTTCAAAGCCTAGTACGCAGAAGTGGGCATTAAATTGACTTTTGCGTCTGTCGCACATCCACAGACCAACGGTCAAGTCGAGAAAGCCAATGGTATCATCTGCAACGGTATCAAGAAACGCCTGTTAGGTCCATTGGAAAAAGCTCGACATACTTGGCCAGAGGAGCTGCCAAGTGTGTTATGGAGTATCCAAACAACACCAAATACGGCGACGCAGGAGACGCCATTCTTCCTGGTCCATGGAGCTGAAACAGTACTGCCGATAGAAATAGATCATGATTCCCCAAGAGTTACAGAATATGATGAAGAAACTTCCAGAAGAGCTCTGGAGGATGATGTCGACGCACTTGATGAGGCTCGAGATGAAGTACTGTCACGAGTCGCCAAGTACCAACAGGACCTGAAAAACTACCACAGTCGACGATTGCAACCAAGATCTTTTCAAGTTGGAGACTTGGTTTTACAACTCAATCAAAAAAGCCATGAAAAACTCGAGTCACCGTGGCTTGGACCTTACATCGTCACAGAGGTAACTGAAGGAGGAGCATACAGAATCAAGGACAAGAAGACGGGGATTGCTGAGCCAAATCCTTGGAACGTGGCGTAGCTCAGGCGTTTTTACGCTTAGAAGCCGAAATATAGTCTCCTTTGTAAACATACAATGTACTGAAACGCCCGCGAGTTTTCAGACGCACTCTTTTCCTTTTTCGGGGCACCGAGTGGGGCCGGGAAATGTTTTTAGTGAGCCGGGCTCGCGGTGCTGCAATATATTAAAGATAGTGGAATTATATATCTTTTCGACAGGCTCGGGGGCTTCCACCCAGAAGATACAATATATATATACACAATGTCGACAAATACAACCTGCAAAATATCTCGCCTTGGTATAAAGTACCTCGCCAAAATACAAAGGTGTCGCCAAATAGTGATCAACATAAAGTTCGGGGGCTCGCGCCCGCAAAAATAGTACACTCAATATAATTTATCTTGCCTTGGGACAACCTCGCATTATAAAAAGAAAACATCGCCATCAAAACGCCCGGGGGCTTGACATTGAAAAACAAAAATCTAGTGACTTTACAATATAGATTATGTCTACAACACACAGGATACAATTCTTGGGGCAACAAATCTTCAAGGGTTGCCCAGTATATTATCTATCGTCAACCGTTCATTATTTATAGCGCGAGTGCTATGTTCAGCATAGCTGCCCTTCACGAAGAATTCGGCGTCCATCCGAAGAAGTTCATCCATCATATCTTCGACAACAGGGGTCACAACGTCGTCATATTTGCTGAAGTTCTTTCTCCTCTTCGCCATCTTGGCCAGGCATTTTGGAACAACTTGACCCACGTCTAACTTCGGGTAGCAGATTTTTATCATAATCATAGCAAACCTTGCACCAGCAGCTAATTGGGCCCGCACAAAGCCGTGGATTCGAGGAGCATCCCGAAATTTGTCCATCAAAGTAGGAAGAGTCTCTGGCATTTTATTACGTGGAAACATGGTGCCATAGACCAGAGACAAGGTCCTTGTACAAAAGTCGAGAAATTCGCGAACCTGAAGCGCGCGATCCTGAAACCTGACGATCTGGCGAGTCCGCTCAGGCGTGCCCCAAAAATTTGAACCATGATCCCGCGCAAGTCTGAGAAGCGCATTGGATCGAGCCTCAACACGTTTATCTTCGGTAGCAGTGTCCAAGAAGGAACCTATTTTTGAAAGAATCAGCAGGAAAAGAGGAGACAAGCAAAAAAAAAGAAAGCATGACAAAGTTAATGAAGCACACCTGCCATATCCAAGCTAGCATCCGTCAGCAGCTGAAGCATGAAATTCTCTCGAGAAGAAGCTGCAGCAGCCTCAGCAACCGCGGTATCCATTTCAGCTATAGCATCTTGAGCCTGTTGAAGTGCAACCTTTTCTCTCTCGGAGGATTTTCCAGATTGCTCCATGAGCATAAGTGATTGCTTCTTCGTGGATTGGAGCTGCTGGCGAAGTTCATCCAAATCTTGTGCTGAGCTTCTACTCGAGGAATCTCCAGTAAATTCGACAGTGACAGGCGCTTTCTCCAAACGTGATGTAGGAAAAACCTCGGAAGGACGGGGAGTTGCAGTATAATTGTCAAAAATCAACTGAAAAAGTAAAGTTTCGATATCAATCATCAAGCAAAGATAGATTTCCATTCATTCTCAAAGTATTTACATGGCTATTACAAAAGAAGGATCCCTAGAAAACTATTGAAGCAATCACCGCTAAGGATACTAAGGCGACAGCGCCAAAAGAGAGGAAAAATACAAGAAAAAGCAAAATGGTCTACTTGACCTCCGGCTTCGAAGAACTGGGGGTAGGAGCTGGCTTGTATCCAAGGGTGGCAAGGATTTTCTTCGATTTG
Source organism: Lolium rigidum (assembly GCF_022539505.1). Lineage (NCBI taxonomy): Eukaryota > Viridiplantae > Streptophyta > Magnoliopsida > Poales > Poaceae > Lolium > Lolium rigidum. Next base: position 318,384,449 of record NC_061514.1, read on the forward strand.
GGCTTCGCCGCTTTAATCAGCGACTGCCACTTCTTCGTCTCGATCTCCTCCGTATCGCCAACCCTTGACCAGTCGACGTTTTGTTGGCTCTCAGCAACCAAGGCAATTGTACCTTCGACACCAACTTTTAACCCTTCTTGGCGAAGTTGGAGTCCAAGGTCTTCTTGGGAAGTGAAGCACTTGGCGAGATCAACAAAAATTGCGGGTTCCTCTTTCTTCTTGAAAAAATATGGAAAAAGCCGCGATAGACCAATCTTAGCTTCAGCAAGGCCGTCACGGGCTTCAGTGCCGTGGATTTCAAGAAGAGAGAGTGCATCAAGGAGCTGGTCACCTTCAGGGTTTTCCAGCTCATACTCTTGATTTGTTCTCCCTGCTTAAAGCATAAAAAAGAGTTAATCAAAGGAAAAAGGGAACAAAGACGACGCAAGAAAGCAGTAGGGGTATGAACACTTACTAACAAAACGTCGACTCTGCGACTCCAGTCGACTAAGGATTTCTTCTTCGCGGGCAGAATGCTGAGCTACATTTTCACTCAGAGCATTTTTTGCGTCGTCGAGTCTTTTCTGAAGATCCTCGACGGTAGCAGCATCTGCTTCAGCTTTCATGCGAGCTGTTTCGCTTTGCTCTAACTCAGCAGCAAGAGCGTCAGCATGTTTGTTGGCTTCCGCAAGTTTTTCTGCCAACATAAAACAGGCGAGTAAAGTACCGCAGCACAAAATAGCGACAGAATATACTCGACAAGAAAAGAAAAACAAGAAACAAAAAGAGGGTACCTTCAAGTTTGGCGGCATACTTGCGGTACCCGATAAATTGGGTACCGAAACGGATAAGCTCCTTCATGAAAGGCTAAAGAAAGATCATAAAAAGGGGATCAATATAGGAAGTGAAAAAGTTCGACATCACGAAGAAATAAAGAGACGGAAGTCCAGAAAAATGAAGTCAATATAGGGCAAAGAAGATAACTTACTTCTTCCATTAAAGAAGTCGAGGAACAACCAGCTAATATGGTTGGTTCCTTGGTTGATTCCACCCTGGCTCTCTTCGGGGAAGGATCCTGGGGGCTCTCAGCTGGCGTTGGATGTTCCGGGTTTTGTTGAGGAGGCGAAGTTTCATCGCCATCAGGATGAGCTTCCGAAACAACCAAAGTACGGGACGTGCTCGTTCGAGCAGCCGCGTCAACGGGTGCATCTTCTTCTTCATCGCCACTACAACAAATACGGCGACAAGATAAGAAAGCAATTTGGAAAAGTATCGAGAAGGGACAAATATAGTGCATTAAAAACTTACGAGCTGATAAGAGCAGCTCCGTAAAGATCCAAAGCTCTCTTCCCAGCATCAGGCGCAGTCTCTTCGGCACGGGAAGCATCGGCTTTGGAGGTGCCAGAGTCAACAGTTTCATCCCTTTTCCTCTTGCCTTTTGGAGAAGCAGCGGGAAGAGACGAGCGTGTCGACGAGGTAGCCTCTGTTTCATTCTCTTTTTCAAGAGAAGCCGCGGATTTTTGGGAACCCGCGACTCCACTTTCAGGGCGAGAAGTACCCTGGTTGTCGTCGGTGACAACAACCCGTTTTTCTTCCTCCCCACCCTCGGGAAGGGGAGGAAGAGAAGATAGAACAAGGTGGCCCTGTGAAAAATAAGGAGTATCGACAAACCAGTTATGTTACAAAGCGCCATCAATAAAGTAGTCGACAGATGAAAAAAAATTCGGGAAGACAATATAATAGCCAGGAAGAACAATTACCTCGGGAAGGGGATTGGTGCTACAAAATGGCTTAACTTTGCAAGAAGATGGAATGGTGTCCTTTTTGTTAAGCTTGGAGATTCTTCGAATCAGCTTCTCCAAGTCCTTCGCAGGAAGATCTGTGGAGAGCCTCTCGACGTCTTCATCACCAGCATACGTCCAAAGGGGATTTTTTCGAGCTTGCAGAGGCTGCACTCTAATCCTAAGGAAGTAGGCTGTGATTTGGATACCCGATAGCTCCTTGCCACGGGTATTCTGAAGCTCACGGATGCGAGTCATCAGCGCCTCTGTCGCCAATTTCTCTTCTTCGGTAGCTTCAGCATCCCAGGAGCGGCGGCGAAGAATCTTGGTTTTTCCGTCGAAAGGGGCAATGTTGTACTCTACTGAATCAGAGCTTTCTTCGTGCACATACAGCCACTTCTTGCGCCACCCTTGGACGGAATCGGGGAATTTGACGTCGAAGTAATCGACGTCAGAGCGAACACAGATAACGACGCCGCTGATGTCTACGGGTGCTTCTATTCTTGTAGATAGTGTTGGGCCTCCAAGAGCAGAGGTTTGTAGAACAGCAGCAAGTTTTCCCTTAAGTGGATCACCCAAGGTTTATCGAACTCAGGGAGGAAGAGGTCAAAGATATCCCTCTCATGCAACCCTGCAACCACAAAGCAAGAAGTCTCTTGTGTCCCCAACACACCTAATAGGCGCACTAGTTCGGCGAAGAGATACTGAAATACAAGTGGTATGAATGAATATGAGCAGTAGTACGGCGCCGGAAAATAGCTTACTCGGCGTGCGATTGATGGTAGTAATATTGTAGGAAGTAAACAAGCGATAGTAACGCAGCAGCAGAAGTAACGCAAGTAAAACAATGAAACAAGCAGCGATAGCGATATTTAGGAACAAGGCCTAGGGATTAGACTTTCACTAGTGGACACTCTCAACTTTGATCACATAACAGAATAGATAAATGCATACTCTACACTCTCTTGTTGGATGATGAACACATTGCGTAGGATTACACGAACCCTCAATGCCGGAGTTAACAAGCTCCACAATTCAATGTTCATATTTAAATAACCTTAGAGTGCATGAAAGATCGACACGACTAAACCAAGTACTAACATAGCATGCACACTTTGTCACCTTCACATCATGTAGGAGGAATAGATCACATCAATACCATCATAGCAATAGTTAACTTCATAATCTATAAGAGATCATAATCATAGCCTACGCCAAGTACTAACACGGATGCACACACTGTCACCATTACACCGTGCAGGAGGAATAAACTACTTTAATAACATCACTAGAGTAGCACATAGATAAATTGTGATACAAAACACATTGCAATCATAAAGAGATATGAATAAGCACTTCACTACGCCATTCATAACGGTGAATAAGTATTCCGTGAAATATAGCCTAAGAGACCCACACGGTGCACACACTCGTCACCTTTACACACGTGGGACAAGGAGTCTCCGGAGATCACATAAGTAAAACCCACTTGACTAGCATAATGACATCTAGATTACAAGCATCATCATATGAATCTCAATCATGTAAGGCAGCTCATGAGATTATTGTATTGAAGTACATAAGAGAGAGATGAACCACATAGCTACCGGTACGGCCCCGAGCCTCGATGGAGAACTACTCCCTCCTCATGGGAGACAAGCAGCGGTGATGAAGATGGCGGTGGAGATGGCAGCGGTGTCGATGGAGAAGCCTTCCGGGGGCACTTCCCCGTCCCGGCGGCGTGCCGGAACAGAGACTCCTGTCCCCCAGATCTTGGCTTCGCGATGGCGGCGGCTCTGGAAGGTTTCGCGTACCGTGGCTTATTCCCTCGGGGTTTTTAGGTCAGGACCTTTAAATAGGCGAAAGGGGAGCCTCGGAGGGGGCCTGGGGCCACCACACCATAGGGCGGCGCGGCCCCCCTCGCGGCCGCGCCGGGTGGCGTGTGGGGCCCCCGGGGCTTCCCTCCGGCTTCTCTCGGGTGTTCTGGATGCTTCCGGGCAAAATAGGAACCCGGGCGTTGATTTCGTCCAATTCCGAGAATATTTCGTTACTAGGATTTCGAAACCAAAAACAGCGAGAAAACGGAACCGGCACTTCGGCATCTTGTTAATAGGTTAGTTCCGGAAAATGCACGAATATGACATAAAGTGTGCATAAAACATGTAGATATCATCAATAATGTGGCATGGAACATAAGAAATTATCGATACGTCGGAGACGTATCGGCATCCCCAAGCTTAGTTCCGCTCGCCCCGAGCGGGTAAAACGATAACAAAGATAATTTCTGAAGTGACATGCCGTCATAAACTTGATCATATTGTAAACATATGTAATGAATGCAGCGATCAAAACAATGGTAATGACATGAGTAAACAACTGAATCATAAAGCAATGATTTTTCATGAATAGTACTTTCAAGACAAGCATCAATAAGTCTTGCATAAGAGTTAGCTCGTAAAGCAATAATTTAAAGTATAGACATTGAAGCAACACAATGGAAGATTAAGTTTCAGCGGTTGCTTTCAACTTGTAACATGTATATCTCATGGATAATTGTCAAATAGAGTAGTATAACAAATGCAATAAGCAAGTATGTAAGAATCAATGCACAGTTCACACAAGTGTTTGCTTCTTGGGGTGGAGAGAAATAGGTGAACTGACTCAACATAAAGGTAAAAGAATGGTCCTTCAAAGAGGAAAGCATCGATTGCTATATTTGTGCTAGAGCTTTGGTTTTGAAAACATAACGAGAGCATAAAAAGTAAAATTTTGAGAGGTGTTTGTTGTTGTCAACGAATGGTAGTGGGTACTCTAACTACCTCATCAACCAGACTTTCAAGAGCGGCTCCCATGAAGGACGTTATCTCTACCAGCAAGGTAGATCATCCCTCTTCTCTTTTGTTTACACATGTACTTTAGTTTAGTTTTTCTTTATTTATGGATGACACTCCTCCCAACCTTTTGCTTACACAAGCCATGGCTAACCGAATCCTCGGGTGCCTTCCAACATTCACATACCATGGAGGAGTGTCTATTTGCGGAATTAAGTTGCTTATCGATGAATCGAGCAAAACATGTGAAGAGAATTATTAATGAAAGTTAATTAATTGGGGCTGGGAACCCCATCGCCGACTCTTTTTGCAAAATTATTGGATAAGCGGATGTGCCACTAGTCCATTGTGAAAGTCTGTCAAAAGTAAATGACAAGATCGAAAGATAAAACACCACATACTTCCTCATGAGCTATAAAACATTGACACAAATAAGAGGTGATAAATTTTGAATTATTTAAAGGTAGCACTCAAGCAATTTACTTTGGAATGGCGGAGAAATACCATGTAGTAGGTAGGTATGGTGGACACAAATGGCATAGTGGTTGGCTCAAGGATTTTGGATGCATGAGAAGTATTCCCTCTCGATACAAGGTTTAGGCTAGCAAGGTTATTTGAAACAAACACAAGGATGAACCGGTGCAGCAAAACTCACATAAAAGACATATTGTAAACATTATAAGACTCTACACCGTCTTCCTTGTTGTTCAAACTCTTTACTAGAAATTATCTAGACTTTAGAGAGACCAAATATGCAAACCAAATTTTAGCAAGCTCTATGTATTTATTCATTAATGGGTGCAAAGTATATGATGCAAGAGCTTAAACATGAGCACAACAATTGCCAAGTATCACATTATCCAGGACATTTTACCAATTACTACATGTAGCATTTTCTGTTTCCAACCATATAACAATTAACGAAGCAGTTTCAACCTTCGCCATGAAAATTAAAAGCTAAGAACACATGTGTTCATATGAACCAGAGGAGCGTGTCTCTCTCCCACACAAGGATGAACTTATTCAGAGAATGAAAATAACAAAACGAAAATAAAAGCACACAGACGCTCCAAGTAAAATACATAAGATGTGACCGAATAAAAATATAGTTTCACTAGAAGAAACCTGATAAGTTGTCGATGAAGAAGGGGATGCCTTGGGCATCCCCAAGCTTAGATGCTTGAGTCTTCTTAAAATATGCAGGGATGAACCACGGGGGCATCCCCAAGCTTAGACCTTTCACTCTTCTCGATCACATTATATCACCCTCTTCTATTGACCTTTGAAAACTTCTGCCACACCAAACTTCAAGCAAACTCATTAGAGGGTTAGTGCATAATCAAAATTCACATGTTCAGAGGTGACACAATCATTCTTTACACTTCTGGACATTGCACAAAACTTCTGAAAGTTAATGGAACAAAGAAACCCATTCAACAAAGCAAAAGCGGCAATGCGAAATAAAAGGCAGAATCTGTCAAAAACAGAACGAGTCCGTAAAGACGAACCTGAAAGGGGCACTTAACTTGCTCAAATGGAAAAACTCAAAACTAATGAAAGTTGCGTACATATCTGAGGATCACGCTCGTAATTTTTCAGATTTTTTCGAATTTTTACAGAGACTTATGCCAGGATTCGTGACAGACAGCAAATCTGTTTCTGCGCAGTAATCCCAAATATAGCATCAACTTTAACATAGAAACTTTACTTGGCACAAAAACATGATAAGGAGAGGTTGCTACAGTAGTAAACAACTTCCAAGACTCAACAAAACAAAAATTGCTGTAGTAAAATAAACACATGGGTTATCTCCCAAGAAGTTCTTTCTTTATAGCCATTAAGATGGGCTCAGCAGTTTTAATGATGCACTCGCAAGAAATAGTATTTGAAGCAAAAGAGAACATCAAGAGGCAAATTCAAAAAAAAATTAAGCCTAACATGCTTCCTATGCATAGGAATATTGTAAATAAACAAGTTCATGAAGAGCAAAGTAACAAGCATAGGAAGATAGAACAAGTGTAGCTTCAAAAATTTCAGCACATAGAGAGGCATTTTAGTAACATGAAAATTTCTACAACCATATTTTCCTCTCTCATAATAACTTTCAGTAGCAACATGAGCAAACTCAACAATATAACTATCACATAAAGCATTCTTATCATGAGTCTCATGCATAAAATAATTACTACTCCCAACATAAGCATAGTCATTCTTATTAATTGTAGTGGGAGCAAATTCAACAAAGTAGCTATCAAATATAGGAGGTATATTGTAATCATAATCAAATTTATCCTCCATAACAGGTAGTAACAAAAGACTACTATCATTATAATCATCATAAATGGGAGGCAAAGTATCATCAAAGTAAATTTTCTCCTCAATGCTTGGGGGACTAAAAATATCATGCTCATCAAAGCCAGCTTCCCCAAGCTTAGAATTTTCCATAGCATTAGCAACAATAGTGTTCAAAGCATTCATATTAATATGTTCCATGGGTTTTTTAATATTCGCATCAAACCATCCATGTCTTAAATCAGGAAATAGAATAAGAAGGTCATTGTTGTCCATTATGCCTAACTAGTGTAAACAAGAAACCAAATATCGCAATTGCAGAGTCTAAAGAAAATAGCTTCGAGTACTTACAACGGCGAAAATAGCTTAGTAGCCGAGATCCGGAGTGTGAGTACCTTTTACCTTTCCTCCCCGGCAACGGCGCCAGAAAATAGCTTGATGTCTACGGGTGCTTCTATTCTTGTAGACAGTGTTGGGCCTCCAAGAGCGAGAGGTTTGTAGAACAGCAGCAAGTTTTCCCTTAAGTGGATCACCCAAGGTTTATCGAACTCAGGGAGGAAGAGGTCAAAGATATCCCTCTCATGCAACCCTGCAACCACAAAGCAAGAAGTCTCTTGTGTCCCCAACACACCTAATAGGCGCACTAGTTCGGCGAAGAGATAGTGAAATACAAGTAGTATGAATGAATATGAGCAGTAGTATGGCGCCAGAAAATAGCTATCGGCGTGCGATTGATGGTAGTAATATTGTAGGAAGTAAACAAGCGATAGTAACGCAGCGAGTAGTAACGCGAGTAAAACGAGTAAACAAGCAGCGATAGCAGTATTTAGGAACAAGGCCTAGGGATTAGACTTTCACTAGTGGACACTCTCAACTTTGATCACATAACAGAATAGATAAATGCATACTCTACACTCTCTTGTTGGATGATGAACACATTGCGTAGGATTACACGAACCCTCAATGCCGGAGTTAACAAGCTCCACAATTCAATGTTCATATTTAAATAACCTTAGAGTGCATTAAAGATCGACACGACTAAACCAAGTACTAACATAGCATGCACACTGTCACCTTCACATCATGTAGGAGGAATAGATCACATCAATACCATCATAGCAATAGTTAACTTCATAATCTACAAGAGATCATAATCATAGCCTACGCCAAGTACTAACACGGATGCACACACTTGTCACCATTACACCGTGCGGGAGGAATAAACTACTTTAATAACATCACTAGAGTAGCACATAGATAAATTGTGATACAAAACACATTGCAATCATAAAGAAATATGAATAAGCACTTCACTACGCCATTCATAACGGTGAATAAGTATTCGTGAAATATAGCCTAAGACACCCACACGGTGCACACATCTGTCACCTTTACACACGTGGGACAAGGAGTCTCCGGAGATCACATAAGTAAAACCCACTTGACTAGCATAATGACATCTAGATTACAAGCATCATCATATGAATCTCAATCATGTAAGGCAGCTCATGAGATTATTGTATTGAAGTACATAAGAGAGAGATGAACCACATAGCTACCGGTACAGCCCCGAGCCTCGATGGAGAACTACTCCCTCCTCATGGGAGACAGCAGCGGTGATGAAGATGGCGGTGGAGATGGCAGCGGTGTCGATGGAGAAGCCTTCCGGGGGCACTTCCCCGTCCCGGCGGCGTGCCGGAACAGAGACTCCTTGTAACATCCCAAATTTCAATCAAATGAACAAGAGAGAAATTCAAGATCCCAAAAATTAGGGTTAACAAAAACTTTTTCTCATCATAAAGGTTTATGCATGTAGATCACTTGATTAATTATTTGAGTGTGCAATTGCCATGATACTTGCTTATGTGTTCTCCCTCACTCTAAAACCCTAGCAATGATCACTTGATCATCCAAAATCAAATAAAAAGAAAAGGGAAAAGAAATAATAAAAATCAATCTCACACACACATAGGGCATAGGCCATTTTTACAAATCTTTGATCTAGGCCAATTTGGTTTGCACCATTGGGTGTAGATGGTTACTAAACACTTTTAAATACTTTTGGAAGTGAAGAAACTCAACTCAAACCAAAATCAAATTCAAATTCCAAGATACATGCAATATGGTCACTTGTGCCCTTTTTACTCTGCTGCTCACTTTGAGCCCCTGTATTTTCACTTTTCACTTCTACACTTGGTCAAATCTTTTCACCTCATCCAAGACAACATCAAGCACTACAACTTTGCCCAAATCCACCACCCCAAATTCTGTACCAATTTCAAATGAGAAGCATGCAAAGTTGGGACAAACTCACATATGTAAGATCATATGCAAAATAAATTTTTGCATTTCAATTCCATTTTGACCACCACCACCACCAATATACTCTATTAAATATATTATTACAACCCACCAAAAAGAATTGCAAAATTCGAAAATATTTTTCTTGCGGGCATTATAACAAACACTTGGCAGGCAGGGTATCCAAATGTGCCCATACTGAAAAGTTTGGCTTGGACTTGGTCCAACTTTGCCCTCTCTGCACCCTGACACCTCCCTCTCACCTCACTGCACCATCTCCACCACTTGCCAAGCACTGGAGCGTGCTCATGTTGACCAGAGCATCCATGCCGTGGCATGTCATGCCACCCTCATGCTCTTCCTCTCTCTGGTCAATTCCAGCAAGCCCTGTCATGTCAAACCTCTTCCTCACACTCACCTGAGCATGCCCAGACCAAGCCACGACCAATGCGTGCACCACAACGGGCAGAAAACGCCATGCCCAGACATGCCCAGGCATGCCCATGTCGCGCCAGTGCGCGCATGGCGCACACCCTGGACGCCCAGAGCATGACGGTGCCCGGCGTCATCGCGTCACCTCAAGCCTGCCTCTCACCGCCAGTCGACGCCTCACACTTCACTGACGCGCCTGGACACGGCCAATTGCCCGCGGGAACGCCGCAGTCGACGACCACGACGACGATCACCGCCGCAGTACCGAGCACTCCCATCAAGCGCACCATCTCTACAGAGCCCCTCCTGCGCCACGATCACGCGCGTCACCTTCGCCAGTGCCCCAGCAACACGCCGCGCCCATGCCTTGCCCCTTCGCAGCCCTGGACCGACGACGACGCCGGCGACCCTAGCTCCGCGCCACAGCCACCTCCCGCTCCTATAAAAGGAGGGCTTCTCCCACCAAATGGAGCACACCGATCATCTTCTCTCCTATCCTAGCTTCTCCTCGCCACTTCAATTTCACCCAATCGTCGCCGGAGGCCGCCAATTGCAAGACCGTCGCCGCCGCCAGTACACGGAGTCCGCCGGAGCAGGAGGCCACCCCAGGCGACGCAACTGCTTCCAGGAGCTTCCTCATCGTCGACAACGTCGCGGCGCATCCCGCCGGCGATCGCCGGAGCCCTCAGGCGCCCTCCGACCCCCTACTGCAGCCGCCGGTGAGTTCCTCGCCCGCCGTCGACGACGACGCGCGTGGACCGTGCGATCGTGTTCTAATCGCACGGCTCCCCTTCCCCGTACCGCTTCGGGCGCCAAGCCCCACTGACGCGTGGCCCCCGCCAGTCAGACGGCCCGCTGCGCCAGACGCAGAGCTGGGCCGGCCCAACTTCTTTTCCCCTCGCAGCCCAACTGGTTTTCCCGCGCGAGCCCACCAGGTTCAAATTCGATTTTCTCGGATAAATAGAATTGGCAATCCGATGCAAACTTTGAAAATTAATAGAGACAAATCTACTCAGTCAAATTTTACAAACTTTATATATTTGGAATCCTTAGGAATTTATCTATACAATGCCACTCGGAATTAACTATAGATCTATTATAGAATTAAACTAAGAAAATAAACAAGGCATGGACTTTTCGCCTTAGAATAATTATTAAAAATCAACCAAACATGCTTTTAAGTTAATTCCAACTCCTATACTTCACATCTCACTTATACTAATTCTTTCTACAAAACTATGCCATGCTTACCGTGTATGATCATGGCCTAGTTACATTAAAGGACTATAGGACTATTTCTAGTCAAAACTATTGTCCAAAAATATTAGTAAATCATATGGGAGCTTTTCTTCCATTTAAATCTTGTCATGAACAATCCAATATGAGGTGAAGACTCTGGTCATAAAAATCTCATGTGGTTTGTTGATGATATTAAATCATTACCATGCTAGAATTAAATTGTATGGGGTGCTACACCCCATTTAAATCATTTTCTCAAAATGATAAGTGTGAAGAGGTTGACTTGGGTCAACCTAGGTCACATATTATACATAAGAGAAATTAAATCTTAAAAAGATAATGAGAGGAAATTATTTCTCCGAATAATTCAAAGCAACATTTAAGATTATTATGAGAGGAAATTATTTTTCCTAATTAATAAGAAAAACCCATCCACCAACAAAATAGTAGCATGTGATGCTAGTTTAATTTGTGTGAATCATGTGTGGGCTTAGTTTAGTAAATAAATTGGTGTGATGATTGTGTATCCCGTATTCGTATTTTAGACGCTAGTACCGAGGAGTATCCGGAGGAGGAGGAGGTCTACCTGTCAAGGAGAAGAAGACCACTTTGACCAGCTTTCCCAACCAAGGCAAGATAATACTCTTGCAAAGTGCTAGCTCATCCTGAGCCAAGCACCACCCATTTTACTTTATATTATGAGCCTAATTCCCAGTTTTACTCTTTAAGTTTTACTTACTTGTTATTTGGTACTAGTGTTTCATAAGGCAATAGGGTTAATGTTAGATTAGTACAAGAGTATCAAAGTTAGCCTAGAAGCAAAGCAAATTACTTAGCACCCCTCATCCTTAGATGCTAGTGCTAAATTAAACATGACTACTCTAGCTGGGAACATGTGTGGTGAAATAATGAAATGATTTTGAAGGTGAATATGACCAAGAGAAGATGGTGATTTTTGATTAAAAACTAGTATTGGATTGGATGCGATACCTTTCCAATTATTGAGTACCCCCACAATACCCGATTATGGGTAAGGGCTTAACTAGAAGTTTATGTACCTTAGTATGAGTTCCCTCCGAACACACATCATAGGGGTTATGCCGAGGCTGCCTCCGTTGTTGATGAATGATGTGAATTGAAGGTGAATTGTACGGCCAAGCCTCGTGCGGTTCCCGGGATGACGAGTTGGTCATCACTCGGGAGGCCAAGCTCATGGGGAGAGGTGCTCATACTAGGGTTAGTAAATGAAAGGTTAGGGTTGATGATCCGCGTATCGTGTTACGATGATTCGGGGAAATCCCGACGGATGAAATCAAATGTTGTGGCACAAGTGTGCAACCTCTGCAGAGTGTAAATCTATTCGAATAGCCGTGTCCACGGTTACGGACGGTTGGAAAGGCCATACAGTTTCCAGTATTAGAATTTGATCATGTTGTTGATATGAATGGTGAATGGTGACTTGAGTATTTTGAAACACAACAGAGTTGTGGGAATGACACTAATGTTCCCACTTGAGTTAGTTAGCACTTGAATAAGTCTTTAGTAAATACTTGTGAACTCAAACTAGCTTTATGCAAAGAAACTAGAGCTTAGCACCCCCTTACTAGAAATGTTAGCACTTACACTAGTATTAGTTTGCGAGTACATAAAGTACTCACGGCCGTGTCCCTCGGCTATTCAAATGGCCGGACTATGAAGAGGAGCAGCGAAGACGAGGAGGACGGTCGGCAGGAAGTCTACAACAACTAGGAGTCCGCTAACGTCAAGCGTTGGCCTCGTGGACTATAGAGTCCTTGTATCTTACGCTTCCGCTATGAACTTGTGTTCGTTCGTTGATCGGTTCGTTGATCATTAGATCAACTATTTGTGTAATATGGATCATGTGATTCCAATTTGTAAGACTTTATGAGTTGTAATGAATGATGATCGTGATACTTAACTATTATGCCTCGCAACAACAATATTCCTGGGATTGCGATGTATGACATAATAGGCATCCGGACTTAAAAATCCGGGTGTTGACAAGTTGGTATCAGAGCCATTGTTTGACCTTAGGAGACCCTAGTTTAGAATGGACGTTCCGAAAAATTTAATTTCTAAAACAAAGTGAGTGAATACTTGGGAAAAACTTACTCATTCTCTTTTCTACCGGATCTTTTCAAAAATGATGACCATGCTCTTCTTTTTAAATACATCTAAAATATTGCCACACTTAGTCACATCTCTAACTTACTCATCCATTTCACTTTCAGATGGAGCCCTACGTCCAGACGGAGACCTACGACTTGGAGAACGGAGGAAGTCTGGTGTTCGAGCGCGACTTGTACCTTGTGTCCGAGAGGCTCGAACGTCCACCTCCCAAGTTCCATGGCGTCCGGATCCACGACACCCCCACCGGGGAACAGCAGTGGATGATCACCGCTGACTTGAAGGGAAGTTCGGAGCCTCCCATCTCGGAGAGGATCCTTTTCTCCTTCAAGGCATGCAACTGGCCGGACGGGCTTGCTCACGCTCTTCAGGAGGGACTTGCTCGGGTGTGCGGACAGCACATCGCCGCACTCCGGGGAAGCCGCTTCGCCTACTTCGCCAGGCACGACACCATGGGAGAACCCATGGCACCCTCTTCGCACCCGGTGCTCATGATCCATGTGCAGCATTTGGACTTCATGCTTCATGAGACCCGGAAGGACCTGGAGCGGACGCGGGTTCACAACCACCGTGCCCAGATGACTGTAGCTCACCATGCCGAAGCTATCCAGATGCTCGCCAAGGACCGCAAGATACTCCGCCTGCAGCGCGCCAAGAAGGATGCCACTATCCGCCGCCTTCGCGAGAAGATCCGCACGTTGGAGGTGACTGTCCGTACCCAGCAGGACCAGATCCAGGAGATGGAGGAGGAAGGAGATGACCTTCAGGGAGGCGATGACTTCCTGAGTGATGACAACGACTTTGAGGATGATGAGTTCACTGATGAGGAGGACTACGAGTTTCTGGAAGCCGCGGAAGATGGGATCATTCCCATTGATGTGGATGAAGATGACGAGTAGTGTTGCACTAGATCACATGTGTAGGAATGGCTTGTACCCCGTCCTTTGTATCGTAGCATGAAGGGTTCTTAAAACCCTGGGTATGAGTATGTATCCGGTCCCTTGTATCGTAGAAGGAAGAAGAAAGGGTTCTTAAAACCCTTAGTGTGTTAGCTTGTAAGCTGTAATGCTTGTTATGAATGAATGAATGTTGGTGTGTTATATGCATCATCAAAAGTCTTTAAAGTTTAAAATTTACCCAAAATAAGCCATAGAAAAATTCCCTCTTATCTCATGATCTATCTATCTGTTCAGATGGCTCACCGCAACGCGAACTCGGATGCGATGATGCAAGCTGCGCGCGGACCCCGATGGCGAAAGGGAGACGGACCGAGCTGAACGTCAAGCCAGCCTCGCAGACACGCAACAGTTAGCCAACAACCAGCAGGGCCATGGACACCATGACCATCCAGGATCCAAACTCAAGAATTTCCAAAACACCAACCCACTCGTGTTCAGCAAGACCGAAGAACCCTTAGATGCGGATGATTGGCTGCAAACCATGGAGAATAACTTGGAAGTAGGCTGGAGTGGATGAGAATGAGAAAGTGCTGTTTGCTACGCACTACTTAGCGGGACCGAGCAAGAGCTTGGTGGACTAGCGCCCGTGCATTAAATGCCGGACGGATGATGACTTGGGCTGACTTTAAGCTCAAGTTTAGCAAGTACCATGTACCACCCAGGTTTGATCAAGAAGATGAGGGATGAATTCCGGGAACTGAAGCAAGGCCGGATGTCGGTGGTAGAATACCGCGACAGGTTCCTCACCCTGTCAAGGTACGCCCCCGATGAAACTGACACCAATGAGAAAAGGAAGGAGAGATTCCCGAACGGCCCGCACGACGAGATGCGGACAGGTCTTGGTCAACATTCCCTTTGCCGACCTTGAAGCCTTAGTGGATTCTTCCATCCAAATGGAAGGCAAGTTGCACCAGGCCAATGAAAACCGCAAGCGCCGCATGATGAACCGAGTGGGCCCAGCAATGCCCCGAGATACCGCCCTAGCTCAAGCGAGTGGTTTCGCCCCCGTAAACAACAAGCCCCGAACCAAGTGTCGCGCCCCGGTTTTCGGAACCGGAGCGGAGGAAACCCAAGGCCGGGAGGCCCCCACCACAACAGCAACAACCCCAATTCCTATGTGCACCACAACGACAACTTCAACCGCGCTCCGCCGCGGGCCCCCAACACCAACAACACCAACACCAACATCGCACCAAGGACCGGAAGCAATGCTATTCCGGTTGGAGCCAAAGACAAGTCCACAATCACCTGCTATGAATGTGGAGTGGTGGGACACTTTTCCAATGAGTGCCCCAAAAGGCTGGCCAAGCTCGCCGGCAACACCGCCGCACCTTTGCTCAGCAGCAACGCCGTGTCTCCACCGGCAAGAAGTTCGCCCCCAACAACCCGCACAACCGCGGAGGTCGCCTCTACCACATGAACGCCGAAGAAGCCCAGGAAGCCCCAGATGTGGTGCTGGGTATGTTTTCTGTTAACTCAGTACCAGCAAGAGTGTTGTTTGATTCCGGAGCATCACATTCATTTGTTACTGAAGATTTTGTGAGCACTAGTAAGATTCAACCAATCAGCTTGAAACATGTCATGATAGTTCAAATACCTGGATCAACAACTAAAGCTAGAAAATTTTGCAAAGAAGTACCCATCGTAATTCAAGAAATAATGTTTTTTGCAAACTTAATTGTTCTGGGAACAAAAGGATTGGAAGTAGTACTAGGAATGGATTGGATGGCGAAACATCATGGATTGATAGACTGCGCCAAGAAGGCCATCACCATGACTAGTAGCACCGGAATAACGATAGAACATGTGTCCGAAAAACTCCCCGAAATTTCACTTGCAACCAAGGAGTAGCCAAACCAACTCGGATCGGATCGGGGTCGTTTGTCGATACGCCGATGTGTTTCCGGATGATCTACCCGTATGCCCCCGGATCGGGATATCGAGTTTATCATCGAGTTAATCCCTGGAACAGGACCTATAGCCCGAGAGAGCCTATAGCATGAACCCGGCAGAATTGAGAGAACCGAAGAAGCAATCGGATGATATGTTGCATAAAGGTCCGATTCGACCAAGTTCGTCACCTTGGAGATCACCGATTTTATTTGTGGATAAGAAAGATGGTGCCAATCGGTTATGTACGGATTATCGTAAACTTAACGATGTCACCATCAAAAACAAATACCCCTTGCCAAAGATAGAAGATCTGTTTGACCAGCTAGCCGGTGCCACCGTATTCTCCAAGATTGACCCGAGGACAGAGTTACCATCAACCGAAGATTCGTGCAACGATGATATTCCAAAGACCGCCTTCACCACCGGATATGGATCGTATGAGTACAATGTCATGTCATTTGGATTAACCAATGCCCCCGCCTATTTCATGAACCTCATGAACAAGGTCTTCATGAACTTTTTGGATAAGTTTGTCGTTGTTTTCATCGATGACATTCTTATCTACTCCAAAACCGAAGAGGAACATGAACAACACTTGGAGATAATCCTAGAAACCCTGAGGCAGCACAAGTTATATGCCAAGTTCGAGTAAGTGTGAGTTTTGGTTGAAGGAGGTAGGATTCCCGGGACATATATTGTCCGCGGGAGGAATTGCTCGTAGATCCCGCCAAGATCAAGACTGTCACAGAATGGAAAGCCCCAACCACTCAGACCGAGGTCCGCGCATTCCTCGGATTAGCGGGATATTACCGCCGATTCGTTGAAGGATTTTCCAGCATAGCCCGACCCATGACTCAACTGCTGAAGAAGGACAAGAAGTTTGAATGGACTGCCAAATGTGAAGAAAGTTTCCAACAGCTCAAGAACAGATTGACCACAGCCCCAATATTGATCATGCCGGATATCACCAAGCCATTTGATGTCTACTGTGATGCGTCCAAGATTGGTCTTGGATGTGTGTTGATGCAAGGAGGCAAAGTGATATCATACCTGTCCCGGCAACTGAAACAGCATGAGCAGAACTACCCAACCCATGACCTCGAACTCGCAGCCATAGTATTAGCCCTGAAAGTTTGGCGTCATTACCTCATGGGTAATCGATGCGAGATCTATTCAGATCACAAGAGCCTAAAGTATATCTTCACCCAGAAGGAGCTGAACATGAGGCAACGCAGATGGTTAGAGTTAATCAAGGATTATGATATGGAGATCCACTATCACCCCGGCAAGGCCAATGTAGTAGCAGATGCCCTGAGTAGACTGCCTTGTCAGTTAAACTCCATGATAGCACATGAACAGCCTAGCCTACACCAAGAGTTTGAACATTTCAGAATGGAGCTCGTTAGTGAAGGATACCTAGCCAGCATAGAACTGCAGCCTACTTTGGTTGGACAGATCAAAGAAGCCCAGAAGGGAAATGCCAGCATTGACGGAATCAAGAGTCAGATAGCTGCAGGAAAGGCACCCGGATTCACCATCGATGAAGAAGGAGTACTTTGGTACAACGGTCGCCTGTGTGTACCGTCAGATTCAGAATTGAAGCAAGTCATACTGAAGGAGGCTCACGACACCCTGTATTCCATTCACCCCGGGGGAACCAAGATGTACCAAGACCTGAAGGAACAATTCTGGTGGCACGGAATGAAGCGAGAGATAGGAAGTTATATCGCCAAGTGCGATATATGTCAGCGAGTCAAGGCAGAACATCAACGACCCGCAGGACTGTTGCAACCCTTACAGATTCCGGAATGGAAATGGGATTCTGTCGGTATGGACTTTATCACAGGATTGCCCAAATCTAGCAGAGGAAATGACTCCATTTGGGTTGTCATTGATAGGTTGACCAAGGTTGCACACTTCATCCCTGTCAAGACCACCTACCAAGGCCCAAAGTTAGCTGAGTTATACATCTCAAGGATAGTAGCCCTGCACGGAACCCCGAAGTCAATTGTGTCAGATAGAGGATCACAGTTCACCTCAAGATTCTGGCAGAAAGTGCATGAAGGACTAGGAACCCGTCTGAACTTCAGCACCGCTTATCACCCGCAGACTGACGGACAGACCGAGAGAGTCAGTCAGATACTGGAGGATATGTTGAGAGCCTGTGTACTAGCATATGGATCCAAGTGGGAAGACTGCTTGCCTTATGCAGAATTCTCGTACAACAACAGTTACCAAGCCAGCTTACAGATGGCCCCCTTTGAAGCCCCGTATGGAAGGAAATGCCGTACCCCTCGAACCGGTCCGAAGTCGGAGAAAGCCAAGTCTTTGGACCAGATGTTCTTCGAGAAGCCGAAGAGAAGGTGCACAAGATCCGCGAGTACCTCAAGACTGCACAATCCCGACAGAAGAGCTACGCTGACAAAAGACGCCGAGAGATGACCTTTGAGATTGGAGATTTTGTCTACCTCAAAATGTCCCCCCTCAAAGGAATGCAGAGATTCCAGCTGAAAGGAAAACTCGCACCCCGATATGTCGGACCCTTCAAAGTTCTGAGCCGCCGAGGCGAGGTGTCTTATCAACTGGAACTACCTGGAGAAATGGCAGCTGTGCACAATGTGTTTCACATCTCACTGCTACGGAAGTGCCTGGAAGTACCGGAGAAGACTGAAGTATTCAAGAATATAGATCATCGTTCGGTGGATATTAACACAGACTTGACCTACCGCGAAGTACCAATCCGCATCCTGGAAGAAGCATACAGAACCACCCGCACCAGGAGTATCAAGTTCTTGAAGATTCAGTGGAGCAATCACACTGAAGACGAAGCCACCTGGGAACGCGAAGAAGACATGAAGAAAGAATACCCCGATCTCTTTAGTACCTAGTTTTCTCTCGATCTCGGGACGAGATCTTTTGTAAGGGGGAAGGGTTTGTAACATCCCAAATTTCAATCAAATGAACAAGAGAGAAATTCAAGATCCCAAAAATTAGGGTTAACAAAAACTTTTTCTCATCATAAAGGTTTATGCATGTAGATCACTTGATTAATTATTTGAGTGTGCAATTGCCATGATACTTGCTTATGTGTTCTCCCTCACTCTAAAACCCTAGCAATGATCACTTGATCATCCAAAATCAAATAAAAAGAAAAGGGAAAAGAAATAATAAAAATCAATCTCACACACACATAGGGCATAGGCCATTTTTACAAATCTTTGATCTAGGCCAATTTGGTTTGCACCATTGGGTGTAGATGGTTACTAAACACTTTTAAATACTTTTGGAAGTGAAGAAACTCAACTCAAACCAAAATCAAATTCAAATTCCAAGATACATGCAATATGGTCACTTGTGCCCTTTTTACTCTGCTGCTCACTTTGAGCCCCTGTATTTTCACTTTTCACTTCTACACTTGGTCAAATCTTTTCACCTCATCCAAGACAACATCAAGCACTACAACTTTGCCCAAATCCACCACCCCAAATTCTGTACCAATTTCAAATGAGAAGCATGCAAAGTTGGGACAAACTCACATATGTAAGATCATATGCAAAATAAATTTTTGCATTTCAATTCCATTTTGACCACCACCACCACCAATATACTCTATTAAATATATTATTACAACCCACCAAAAAGAATTGCAAAATTCGAAAATATTTTTTCTTGCGGGCATTATAACAAACACTTGGCAGGCAGGGTATTGATACGTCTCCAACGTATCGATAATTTCTTATGTTCCATGCTACTTTATTGATGATACCTACATGTTTTATGCACACTTTATGTCATATTCGTGCATTTTCTGGAACTAACCTATTAACAAGATGCCGAAGTGCCAGTTCCGTTTTCTGCTGTTTTTGGTTTCAGAAATCCTAGTAACGAAATATTCTCGGAATTGGACGAAATCAACGCCCAGGTTCCTATTTTGCCCGGAAGCATCCAGAACACCCGAGAGCCGCCAGAGGGGGGCCCTGTGGGCCCCAGATGACATGGTGGCGCGGCCAGGGCTGGGCCCGCGCCACCCTATGGTGTGGTCGCCCCTTCGACCCTCCGACGCCGCCCTTTCGCCTATAAAAAGCCCCTGCATCGAAAACCCTTACCGAAAGTCACGATACGAGAAAAGTTCCAGAGCCGCCGCCATCGCGAAGCCAAGATCCGGGGGACAGGAGTCTCGTTCCGGCACCCTGCCGGAGCGGGGAAGTGCCCCGGAAGGCTTCTCCATCGACACCGCTGCCATCTCCACCGCCATCTTCATCACCGCTGCCGCTCCCATGAGGAGGGAGTAGTTCTCCATCGAGGCTCGGGGCTGTACCGGTAGCTATGTGGTTCATCTCTCTCTATGTACTTCAATACAATAATCTCATGAGCTGCCTTACATGATTGAGATTCATATGATGATGCTTGTAATCTAGATGTCATTATGCTAGTCAAGTGGGTTTTACTTATGTGATCTCCGGAGACTCCTTGTCCCACGTGTGTAAAGGTGACGAGTGTGTGCACCGTGTGGGTCTCTTAGGCTATATTTCACGAAGTACTTATTCACTGTTGAAGAGCGTAGTGAAGTGCTTATTTATATCTCTTGATGATTGCAATGTGTTTGTATCACAATTTATCTATGTGCTACTCTAGCAAAGTTATTAAAGTAGTTTTATTCCTCCTGCATGTGTGCAAAGGTGACAGTGCGTGCACCGTGTTAGTACTTGGTTTATGCTATGATCATGATCTCTTGTAGATTGCGAAGTTAACTATTGCTATGATAATATTGATGTGATCTATTCCTCCTACATATGCATGAAGGTGACGAGTGTGCATGCTATGCTAGTACTTGGTTTAGTCGTTTTGATCTATCTTACACTTAAGGTTACTTAAACATGAGCATTATTGTGGAGCTTGTTAACTCCGGCATTGAGGGTTCGTGTAATCCTACGCAATGTGTTCATCATCCAACAAAAGTGTAGAGTATGCATTTATCTATTCTGTTATGTGATCAATGTTGAGAGTGTCTACTAGTGAAAGTGTAATCCCTAGGCCTTGTTCCTAAATACTGCTGAGTTACTACTGCTTGTTTACTGTTTTACTGTGTTACTACTGCTGCAATACTACCACCATCAACTACACGCCGGCAAGCTATTTTCCGGCACCGTTGCTACTTGCTCATATATATTCATACCACCTGTATTTCACTATCTCTTCGCCGAACTAGTGCACCTATTTGGTGTGTTGGGGACACAAGAGACTTCTTGCTTTGTGGTTGCGGGGTTGCATGAGAGGGATATCTTTGACCTCTTCCTCCCCGAGTTCGATAAACCTTGGGTGATCCACTTAAGGGAAAACTTGCTGCTGTTCTACAAACCTCTGCACTTGGAGGCCCAACACTGTCTACAGGAAAGGAGGGGGAACGTAGACATCAAGTTATTTTCTGGCGCCGTTGCCGGGGAGGAAAGGTAAAAGGTACTCACACTCCGGACCTCGGCTACTAAGCTATTTTCCGGCGCCGTTGTAAGTACTCAAAGCTATTTCCTTTAGACTCTGCAATTGCGACATTTGGTTTCTTGTTTACACTAGTTAGGCATAATGGAAAACAACAAAAATATGAGAGATCTTTATGAACTTTATCTTGAATTAGGACATGATGTGTTTGAAGAAAGAATTAAGAAACCCATGGAAATTTATATGCATGCTAATGGGAATGTTATTACTATGAATGCTTTGAACACCATTGTTGCTAATGCTATGGAAAATTCTAAGCTTGGGGAAGCTGGTTTTGATGAGCATGATATTTTTAGTCCCCCAAGCATTGAGGAGAAAATTTACTTTGATGATACTTTGCCTCCCATTTATGATGATTATAATGATAGTAGTCTTTTGTTACCACCTGTTATGGAGGATAAATTTGATTATGATTACAATATACCTCCTATATTTGATAGCTACTTTGTTGAATTTGCTCCCACTACAATTAATAAGAATGACTATGCTTATGTTGGGAGTAGTAATTATTTTATGCATGAGACTCATGATAAGAATGCTTTAAGTGATAGTTATATTGTTGAGTTTGCTCATGATGCTACTGAAAGTTATTATGAGAGAGGAAAATATGGTTGCGGAAATTTTCATGTTACTAAAATGCCTCTCTATGTGCTGAAATTTTTGAAGCTACACTTGTTTTATCTTCCTATGCTTGTTACTTTGCTCTTCATGAACTTGTTTATTTACAATATTCTTATGCATAGGAAGCATGTTAGACTTAAATGTGTTTTGAATTTGCCTCTTGATGCTCTCTTTTGCTTCAACTTCTATTTCTTGCGAGTGCATCATTAAAACTGCTGAGCCCATCTTAACGGCTATAAAGAAAGAACTTCTTGGGAGATAACCCATGTGTTATTTTGCTACAGTACTTTGTTTTATATTTGTGTCTTGGAAGTTGTTTACTACTCTAGCAACCTCTCCTTATCATGTTGTTGTGCCAAGTAAAGTTTCTATGTCAAAGTTGATGTTATATTTGGGATTGCTGCGCAGAAACAGCATTGCTGTCTGTCACGAATCTGGGCACAGTTCTCTGTAGAAAATTAGAAAAAATCTTCCAATTTACGAGCGTGATCCTCAGATATGTACGCAACTTTCATTAGTTTTGAGTTTTTCCATTTGAGCAAGTCTGGTGCCATCTTTAAATTCGTCTTTACGGACTGTTCTGTTTTTGACAGATTCTGCCTTTTATTTCGCATTGCCGCTTTTGCTTTGTTGAATGGGTTTCTTTGTTCCATTAACTTTCAGAAGTTTTGTGCAATGTCCAGAAGTGTTAAGAATGATTGTGTCACCTCTGAACATGTGAATTTTGATTATGCACTAACCCTCTAATGAGTTTGCTTGAAGTTTGGTGTGAAGGAAGTTTTCAAGGGTCAATAGAAGAGGGTGATATAATGTGATCGAGAAGAGTGAAAGGTCTAAGCTTGGGGATGCCCCGGTGGTTCATCCCTGCATATTTTAAGAATACTCAAGCATATAAGCTTGGGGATGCCCAAGGCATCCCCTTCTTCATCGACAACTTATCAGGTTTCTTCTAGTGAAACTATATTTTTATTCGGTCACATCTTATGTACTTTACTTGGAGCGTCTGTGTGCTTTTATTTTTGTTTTTGTTTTGTTATCTTAGTTCTCTGAATAAGTTCATCCTTGTGTGGGAGAGAGACACGCTCCGCTGGTTCGTATGAACACATGTGTTCTTAGCTCATAATATTCATGGCGAAGTTTCCTCTTCGTTAAATTGTTATATGGTTGGAATTGGAAAATGCTACATGTAGTAATTCTAAAATGTCTTGGATAATGTGATACTTGGCAATTGTTGTGCTCATGTTTAAGCTCTTGCATCATATGCTTTGCACCCATTAATGAAGAAATACATAGAGCTTGCTAAAATTTGATTTGCATATTTGGTTTCTCTAAGGTCTAGATAATATCTAGTATTGAGTTTTGAACAACAAGGAAGACAGTGTAGAGTCTTATAATGTTTACAATATGTCTTTTATGTGAGTTTTTCTGCACTTGTTCATCCTTGAGTTTGCTTCAAATAACCTTGCTAGCCTAAACCTTGTATCGAGAGGGAATACTTCTCATGCATCCAAAATCCTTGAGCCAACCACTATGCCATTTGTGTCCACCATACCTACCTACTACATGGTATCTCTCCGCCATTCCAAAGTAAATTGCTTGAGTGCTACCTTTAAACAAATTCAAAAGTTATTACCTCTTATTTGTGTCAATGTTTTATAGCTCATGATGAAGTATGTGGTGTTTATCTTTCAATCTTGTTGGGCAACTTTCACCAATGGACTAGTGGCTTCATCCGCTTATCCAATAACTTTGCAAAAAGAGCTGGCAATGGGATTCCCAGTCCCAAATTAATTAACAAAAATAGACACTCCTCCATGGTATGTGATTGTTGGCAGGCACCCGAGGATTCGGTTAGCCATGGTTTGTGAAAGAAAGGTTGGAAGGAGTGCCACCCAAAAACAAAATAAAATGGGAGCCGCTCTTTGAAGGTTTGCCTGGCAAGGGGTTAGAGTACCCGCTACCATTCGTTGACAACAACAAACACCTCTCAAAACTTTATTTTTATGCTCTCTTTATGTTTTCAAAATAAAAGCTCTAGCACAAATATAGCAATCGATGCTTTCCTCTTTGAAGGACCATTCTTTTACTCTTATTGTTGAGTCAGTTCACCTATTTCTCTCCATCTCAAGAAGCAAACACTTGTGTGAACTGTGCATTGATTCCTACATACTTGCATATTGCAGTTATTATATTACTTTGCATTGACAACTATCCATGTGATATACATGTTACAAGTTGAAAGCAACCGCTGAAACTTAATCATCCATTGTGTTGCTTCAATACCTTTACTTTGATTTATTGCTTTATGAGTTAACTCTTATGCAAGACTTATTGATGCTTGTCTTGAAGTACTATTCATGAAAAGTCTTTGCTTTATGATTCATTTGTTTACTCATGTCATTACCATTGTTTTGATCGCTGCATTCATTACATATGTTTACAATATGATCAAGTTTATGACGGCATGTCACTTCAGAAATTATCTTTGTTATCGTTTTACCTGCTCGGGACGAGCGGAACTAAGCTTGGGGATGCCGATACGTCTCCAACGTATCGATAATTTCTTATGTTCCATGCTACTTTATTGATGATACCTACATGTTTTATGCACACTTTATGTCATATTCGTGCATTTTCCGGAACTAACCTATTAACAAGATGCCGAAGTGCCGGTTCTCGTTTTCTGCTGTTTTTGGTTTCAGAAATCCTAGTAACGAAATATTCTCGGAATTGGACGAAATCAACGCCCGGGTTCCTATTTTGCCCGGAAGCATCCAGAACACCCGAGAGCCGCCGGAGGGGGCCCTGTGGGCCCCAGATGACATGGTGGCGCGGCCAGGGCTGGGCCCGCGCCACCCTATGGTGTGGTCGCCCCTTCGACCCTCTGACGCCGCCCTTTCGCCTATAAAAAGCCCCTGCATCGAAAACCCTTACCGAAAGTCACGATACGAGAAAAGTTCCAGAGCCGCCGCCATCGCGAAGCCAAGATCTGGGGGACAGGAGTCTCTGTTCCGGCACCCTGCCGGAGCGGGGAAGTGCCCCCGGAAGGCTTCTCCATCGACACCGCTGCCATCTCCACCGCCATCTTCATCACCGCTGCCGCTCCCATGAGGAGGGAGTAGTTCTCCATCGAGGCTCGGGGCTGTACCGGTAGCTATGTGGTTCATCTCTCTCTATGTACTTCAATACAATAATCTCATGAGCTGCCTTACATGATTGAGATTCATATGATGATGCTTGTAATCTAGATGTCATTATGCTAGTCAAGTGGGTTTTACTTATGTGATCTCCGGAGACTCCTTGTCCCACGTGTGTAAAGGTGACAGTGTGTGCACCGTGTGGGTCTCTTAGGCTATATTTCACGAAGTACTTATTCACTCGTTGAAGAGCGTAGTGAAGTGCTTATTTATATCTCTTGATGATTGCAATGTGTTTGTATCACAATTTATCTATGTGCTACTCTAGCAAAGTTATTAAAGTAGTTTTATTCCTCCTGCATGTGTGCAAAGGTGACGATGCGTGCACCGTGTTAGTACTTGGTTTATGCTATGATCATGATCTCTTGTAGATTGCGAAGTTAACTATTGCTATGATAATATTGATGTGATCTATTCCTCCTACATATGCATGAAGGTGACAGTGTGCATGCTATGCTAGTACTTGGTTTAGTCGTTTTGATCTATCTTACACTTAAGGTTACTTAAACATGAGCATTATTGTGGAGCTTGTTAACTCCGGCATTGAGGGTTCGTGTAATCCTACGCAATGTGTTCATCATCCAACAAAAGTGTAGAGTATGCATTTATCTATTCTGTTATGTGATCAATGTTGAGAGTGTCTACTAGTGAAAGTGTAATCCCTAGGCCTTGTTCCTAAATACTGCTGAGTTACTACTGCTTGTTTCTTGTTTCTTCGTGTTACTACTCGTTGCAATACTACCACCATCAACTACACGCCGGCAAGCTATTTTCTACGGCACCGTTGCTACTGCTCATATATATTCATACCACCCGTATTTCACTATCTCTTCGCCGAACTAGTGCACCTATTTGGTGTGTTGGGGACACAAGAGACTTCTTGCTTTGTGGTTGCGGGGTTGCATGAGAGGGATATCTTTGACCTCTTCCTCCCTGAGTTCGATAAACCTTGGGTGATCCACTTAAGGGAAAACTTGCTGCTGTTCTACAAACCTCTGCACTTGGAGGCCCAACACTGTCTACAGGAAAGGAGGGGGAACGTAGACATCAGGTATCCAAATGTGCCCATACTGAAAAGTTTGGCTTGGACTTGGTCCAACTTTGCCCTCTCTGCACCCTGACACCTCCCTCTCACCTCACTGCACCATCTCCACCACTTGCCAAGCACTGGAGCGTGCTCATGTTGACCAGAGCATCCATGCCGTGGCATGTCATGCCACCCTCATGCTCTTCCTCTCTCTGGTCAATTCCAGCAAGCCCTGTCATGTCAAACCTCTTCCTCACACTCACCTGAGCATGCCCAGACCAAGCCACGACCAATGCGTGCACCACAACGGGCAGAAAACGCCATGCCCAGACATGCCCGGGCATGCCCATGTCGCGCCGGTGCGCGCATGGCGCACACCCCGGACGCCCGAGCATGACGGTGCCCGGCGTCATCGCATCACCTCAAGCCTGCCTCTCACCGCCAGTCGACGCCTCACACTTCACTGACGCGCCTGGACACGGCCAATTGCCCGCGGGAACGCCGCAGTCGACGACCACGACGACGATCACCGCCGCAGTACCGAGCACTCCCATCAAGCGCACCATCTCTACAGAGCCCCTCCTGCGCCACGATCACGCGCGTCACCTTCGCCAGTGCCCCAGCAACACGCCGCGCCCATGCCTTGCCCCTTCGCAGCCCTGGACCGACGACGACGCCGGCGACCCTAGCTCCGCGCCACAGCCACCTCCCGCTCCTATAAAAGGAGGGCTTCTCCCACCAAATGGAGCACACCGATCATCTTCTCTCCTATCCTAGCTTCTCCTCGCCACTTCAATTTCACCCAATCGTCGCCGGAGGCCGCCAATTGCAAGACCGTCGCCGCCGCCAGTACACGGAGTCCGCCGGAGCAGGAGGCCACCCCGAGCGACGCAACCGCTTCCGAGGAGCTTCCTCATCGTCGACAACGTCGCGGCGCATCCCGCCGGCGATCGCCGGAGCCCTCAGGCGCCCTCCGACCCCCTACTGCAGCCGCCGGTGAGTTCCTCGCCCGCCGTCGACGACGACGCGCGTGGATCGTGCGATCGTGTTCTAATCGCACGGCTCCCCTTCCCCGTACCGCTTCGGGCGCCAAGCCCCACTGACGCGTGGCCCCCGCCAGTCAGACGGCCCGCTGCGCCAGACGCAGAGCTGGGCCGGCCCAACTTCTTTTCCCTCTGCAGCCCAACTGGTTTTCCCGCGCGAGCCCACCAGTTCAAATTCGATTTTCTCAGATAAATAGAATTGGCAATCTGATGCAAACTTTGAAAATTAATAGAGACAAATCTACTCAGTCAAATTTTACAAACTTTATATATTTGGAATCCTTAGGAATTTATCTATACAATGCCACTGGAATTAACTATAGATCTATTATAGAATTAAACTAAGAAAATAAACAAGGCAGGGACTTTTCTGCCTTAGAATAATTATTAAAAATCAACC
This sequence comes from Lolium rigidum, assembly GCF_022539505.1. Taxonomy (NCBI): domain Eukaryota; kingdom Viridiplantae; phylum Streptophyta; class Magnoliopsida; order Poales; family Poaceae; genus Lolium; species Lolium rigidum. The sequence continues at coordinate 318,412,088 of NC_061514.1, forward strand.
AAACATGCTTTTAAGTTAATTCCAACTCCTATACTTCACATCTCACTTATACTAATTCTTTCTACAAAACTATGCCATGCTTACTGTGTATGATCATGGCCTAGTTACATTAAAGGACTATAGGACTATTTCTAGTCAAAACTATTGTCCAAAAATATTAGTAAATCATATGGGAGCTTTTCTTCCATTTAAATCTTGTCATGAACAATCCAATATGAGGTGAAGACTCTGGTCATAAAAATCTCATGTGGTTTGTTGATGATATTAAATCATTACCATGCTAGAATTAAATTGTATGGGGTGCTACACCCCATTTAAATCATTTTCTCATAATGATAAGTGTGAAGAGGTTGACTTGGGTCAACCTAGGTCACATATTATACATAAGAGAAATTAAATCTTAAAAAGATAATGAGAGGAAATTATTTCTCTGAATAATTCAAAGCAACATTTAAGATTATTATGAGAGGAAATTATTTTTCCTAATTAATAAGAAAAACCCATCCACCAACAAAATAGTAGCATGTGATGCTAGTTTAATTTGTGTGAATCATGTGTGGGCTTAGTTTAGTAAATAAATTGGTGTGATGATTGTGTATCCCGTATTCGTATTTTAGACGCTAGTACCGAGGAGTATCCGGAGGAGGAGGAGGTCTACTGTCAAGGAGAAGAAGACCACTTTGACCAGTTTCCCAACCAAGGCAAGATAATACTCTTGCAAAGTGCTAGCTCATCCTGAGCCAAGCACCACCCATTTTACTTTATATTATGAGCCTAATTCCCAGTTTTACTCTTTAAGTTTTACTTACTGTTATTTGGTACTAGTGTTTCATAAGGCAATAGGGTTAATGTTAGATTAGTACAAGAGTATCAAAGTTAGCCTAGAAGCAAAGCAAATTACTTAGCACCCCTCATCCTTAGATGCTAGTGCTAAATTAAACATGACTACTCATCTAGCTGGGAACATGTGTGGTGAAATAATGAAATGATTTTGAAGGTGAATATGACCAAGAGAAGATGGTGATTTTTGATTAAAAACTAGTATTGGATTGGATGCGATACCTTTCCAATTATTGAGTACCCCCACAATACCTGATTATGGGTAAGGGCTTAACTAGAAGTTTATGTACCTTAGTATGAGTTCCCTCTGAACACACATCATAGGGGTTATGCCGAGGCTGCCTCCGTTGTTGATGAATGATGTGAATTGAAGGTGAATTGTACGGCCAAGCCTCGTGCGGTTCCCGGGATGACGAGTTGGTCATCACTTGGGAGGCCAAGCTCATGGGGAGAGGTGCTCATACTAGGGTTAGTAAATGAAAGGTTAGGGTTGATGATCCGCGTACTGTGTTACGATGATTCGGGGAAATCCCGACGGATGAAATCAAATGTTGTGGCACAAGTGTGCAACCTCTGCAGAGTGTAAATCTATTCGAATAGCCGTGTCCACGGTTACGGACGGTTGGAAAGGCCATACAGTTTCCAGTATTAGAATTTGATCATGTTGTTGATATGAATGGTGAATGGTGACTTGAGTATTTTGAAACACAACGAGTTGTGGGAATGACACTAATGTTCCCACTTGAGTTAGTTAGCACTTGAATAAGTCTTTAGTAAATACTTGTGAACTCAAACTAGCTTTATGCAAAGAAACTAGAGCTTAGCACCCCCTTACTAGAAATGTTAGCACTTACACTAGTATTAGTTTGTGAGTACATAAAGTACTCACGGCTGTGTCCCTGGCTATTCAAATGGCCAGACTATGAAGAGGAGCAGCAGTACGAGGAGGACGGTCAGCAGGAAGTCTACAACAACTAGGAGTCCGCTAACGTCAAGCGTTGGCCTCGTGGACTATAGAGTCCTTGTATCTTACGCTTCCGCTATGAACTTGTGTTCGTTCGTTGATCAGTTCGTTGATCATTAGATCAACTATTTGTGTAATATGGATCATGTGATTCCAATTTGTAAGACTTTATGAGTTGTAATGAATGATGACTGTGATACTTAACTATTATGCCTCGCAACAACAATATTCCTGGGATTGCGATGTATGACATAATAGGCATCCGGACTTAAAAATCCGGGTGTTGACACTCCTGTCCCCCCAGATCTTGGCTTCGCGATGGCGGCGGCTCTGGAAGGTTTCGCGTACCGTGGCTTATTCCCTCGGGGTTTTTAGGTCAGGACCTTTAAATAGGCGAAAGGGGAGCCTCGGAGGGGGCCTGGGGCCACCACACCATAGGGCGGCGCGGCCCCCCCTCTGGCCGCGCCAGGGTGGCGTGTGGGGCCCCCAGGGCTTCCTCTCGGCTGCTCTCGGGTGTTCGGATGCTTCCGGGCAAAATAGGAACCCGGGCGTTGATTTCGTCCAATTCCGAGAATATTTCGTTACTAGGATTTCGAAACCAAAAACAGCGAGAAAACGAGAACCGGCACTTCGGCATCTTGTTAATAGGTTAGTTCCAGAAAATGCACGAATATGACATAAAGTGTGCATAAAACATGTAGATATCATCAATAATGTGGCATGGAACATAAGAAATTATCGATACGTCGGAGACGTATCAGCCGCCGATATTATAGGCGACGCCGTGGGAGCCATTACGGCGGAGGCAGAGGATACGCTTCCACAAAGCCCAATTAGGTTGGACTCCGAGGAAGCATTCGTACAATGTGATAAAAATCGACACATGCAAGATAGAATTGGGCGTCAGCTGATGAAGCTGAAGCCCATAAACAAAGAGAAGACCTCGAAGAAACTCATGGATAGGAGGGGAAAGACCGCGGATGAGATGATCAACGAAACTGACCCGGTACTCCATTGGAGGAGATGGGTAGCTCTCCTCATGGGGGAAGCACAGCGCGTCCTTCTTCTTGGTGAACCCCAGTTTCTTCAGCAGGTTCATGTCCTGGCTGGAGATCTTGGATCTCTCCCACTCCAAATCTTCGGTGGCCATTGGGGATTCTGGAGTGCTATGCCTAGTGAGCCGCGAGCGTGGTGGCTTCAACTAGAATGGAGAAGAACAGCACGAGCGTGGAGGAGCGCACAAAGCGATGAGCGCAATGGAGGATATTTTGCAGAGGAACAGAGGTGCGGCGCGAGTGGAAGTGTTGATTGAGGAAGACGATAACCTTATATGCAGGTGCGGTGAAACGACGCACCGTTGGATGAAGAAATTGCGGAGTAGATGGTGTACACGTGGACAAGGGGTAAAGGGTAATTTCATTAAGACAATAAAATACAGGACCTGCAGTGCATGTGCCAGTAAAAGCGGGAGACGTGTGTCCCCCACTTGCACGACGTGTCCACCGGATAGGGAATCTGGACCCACGAGGCAGTGAGAGGAGCGGTTTTCGCATGTTCCCAATACAGTAATCGTGGCTATCATCAGCAATGATGTCACTTTGGCAAAAGAAAAATTCGACTAAGAAGCATAGTGAGAATGTCGACAACATAAGATTATTTCGAGAGCCTTTGATCAAATACAAGTTTTTGCCCAAATGCTCGGGGGCTACTTTGGAAAAAGAAAGAAAATTTCGAGTATGACAAAATAGAAATGGCGAGAGTCTATGACCAAATAAAAGTATTTGTTCATAGCCTCGGGGGCTACTCCCATCGGGAGCGCTGGTCGCGCACCCGATAGATATGAAAAGCTCGAGAATGATTAACAATATAGCGACAGAAGATATTAATCTGTTGAGCCTACAACCAAGCACAAGTCCTTGGCTGTAGCCTCGGGGGTTACTCCCATCGGGAACGCTGTTCGCGTGCCCGATGAAATTGTACAAAAATATAGAGAAAGAAAAAGGAAGTGAGTATATTTCGAGTTATACAGATAACTCTACATATACTCCCATCGGGAAGGCAAAGTAAGTCATAAAATATGACTCAATAAAATGTGCTATTCCAACAGCCGAAAAGCACTCGACAATATATTCTCAGAGCGATAAAAGTCGCGAATAATCTCTGAATGCCGCAAAACTTTGCGAAGGTAAGACCCTAGATCCGTTCTGAGCGGCGTGGCACCGTCTCTGACGGCGGTTTGCTACTTTTTTCCGTATCAACAGATGCGAAGAAAAATCCTAACGGACGCGTTAGGTACCCGATAAAATATGACTGGGACTCGACAGAATGGTAAGACCTTAAGCGGCACATGTCGAAGTTTACACTAGTATCTCGAGATCATGTCCAGGGACGTGATCTTGAAGTAGGTTTTTGCGGATTGCCACTAGAGCAGTTAACTAGTACCTGATCCGTCAGATGAACTAGCCCCAACTACCATTATCCCTGTACAATATAGTATTCGCATATCTAAAAGTTATGCAATAAATTCAGCAAGATTATTGAATGATTAAAGTTGGAGATTTTTCTTGATTCTTTGATTCAAGTAAAATCTCGGGGGCTACTGACATAGGCATCCCCAATGGGCCTGCCGAAAGTAGTACCCGGGGTTTATTGAAGGCCCAGGACTCGAAGGATGTGAAGATTCGGAAGCCCAATTAGTATTAAGGAAAGATAGATTGTATTAGGAAATATAGAAACTTGTAATCTTACGGGACGGGTATGAAACCCTCTCGGACTCTGTAACTTGTGTATTACGAAAACCCTCGGCTCCACCTCCTATATAAGGGGGAGTCGAGGGACAAAGAAAGGATCGAATCTATTGTCAACGTAACCCTAGTTTTTACAATCAGCGAGTACTTTTCGGCTGAAACCTTCGAGATCTACTTGCCCTCTACTTCTAGCAAAACCCTAGTCTACAATCTGTAGGCATTGACAAATTAATCCTTTGTCAGTCAAAGGGACCATGAAGCCAATCAACATCTTCACCATTCCTCTCGATCATAGCATCACGATATTGTTCCTGTAAATGTTTCATCTCAGATTCTAATTCTTCTCGAGACATACTAGCTCTTGCTACTTCTTAAGAGAGGTCAAAATAACTCAGTCTAGGCACATACCATGTACTCTTGGGCACGAGTATTAGCGATTTCAGGCATGTCTTTATTTTCCAAATTTGCGATTTCTTCTCTTGACGCGCCTGCATGTATAGCATATCCCTCCAGTACTCCAAATGGCCTCCCATACTTCTCCTCCTAGAAACATCCACCGGTTACCAATGAACAAAGAAAAAAACCAATATATCAAAATTTCAGATGAATTACCATTTGCTGGCAATTCCTAGTGACTGAACATGATCCACCATGGTGGACTGATTCAGGGCGGCTTAGGCGAGCGGCTCTTTTAAATTTACTGTTTGAAATAAATGCATCGGAAGCCCACCGGCTACTTAGACTGATCCATGCATCAGTATTAATCCAGCTGAACGGAACTCGCTCATATTCACGTGCCTCCGGGTACTTGGTTTTAGCAGCCTTGAAAGTGATTGCTTCATGTTTTTCCTCTGCATAGAATGCTTGCACCGCAAAAATACGAGCATTATATACTTGTTGTCTTGCAAGCTTGTTGCAACAGTTCTCCAACGTCTTCTCAAACTTGGTTTGTTGCTCGGGCTCATTATCTGGCCATTTGTATCTTGCCTACAAGGTTTAATTTAGAATGACCACATGGTTTAGACTTTGATTCGATGTGAGCAACATGTAGAGACCTTCTACAATCATACCTTAAATTCATTCTTGACCCTATCAGCCATGGTGTCGCCCAGCTCACCCTTCATGTACCAATGCTGCCATTTTGTTGCAGGCACATCTGCTGGTGGCCGACTAGTTTTATCATAAACCTTTTGAGGATAATGGTATCGCAAGAGTGCACCAAGAACAATATTTGGCATGCGCGACTTCCGACTGAAAGGCACCTCTTTCCAGTTCCTATATTTTCACATGGGGTGGGAAATATGGTTAAAATTATATGAATAAGTAACATAAAACAAATAAATGTCATTAGAACAGAATATTACGCGCTGCCATCAGGTTTGAGAACTTTCTTGGCAGCATGGGTTTCAGGAGCGGCAGGAATTGAGGTTGGAGCCCTCGGAGTCCAGATTCTCCCTCTAACAGTTAACAACACTTGTCCAGGCTGTGTTACATCTTCTTGGGCTTCATCTGATGGGTCATTGTCTTGATCATCATTTGCAGGTTGTTGAATGGATGGTTCTGGATCTACATTCACCCCTCGTTTTTTTCGAGAAGAGCGTTGGGAAGCTAAAAGTTGACTCCTGCATTTGCTAGTCATGTAAACCAACACACATGTAGGTAATCTACATATAATCATGTCAACAATTGTATCCACTATATGATGGTAAAATTCAAAACAGAAATAACTCATAGCCATGTCATCTCCAATTTTAAATGCTCAAATTACAAAGTAAAAAATGCTATTAGTTATGGAATAAAAATCAGAATGGTCTGAAAATATAACAAAAATCAGAAATCTTCAGGATCATCGTATATTATCCCTTCATCATTGTCATCTGATTCCACTTTATCATATGATGGGCCATCCAACGGAGGTTCACTTGGCTCTGGAGGATCATTTGAAGTTGGTTGCTTATTTAAAATTTCCAAGTCTGTGTCATCTTGCACTATATCGGCACCACTTGGTATGAATGTATCATCTAACCCATTGCCAGGATCCACCCCAAATGTATTAGTATGAGAACGCTCTTGGTAAACTTCTGTATTAGGGTGTTGACTTGGATTTTCAGCGCAGGAATTTGTATATCATCATGCTTAGGGACATGGTGAACAACCCACCAATCTTTGAGAGAACCCGACTTGCATGGATACGGAGTATAGTATACTTGGGAGCATTGGTGAGGTAGAATAAAAGGCTCGAACCCTGGAAGTGAGGTGTTGTGCTTTTATCTCAACTAAACCAAGTCTAGGAGTACGACGAACTCCACTAACTGGGTGGAACCAACGGCAATCAAAGAGCACTAACTTAAATGGCCTTGTGCCATCAAAAGTAACCTCTATGATATCTTCAATGATACCGAAGTACTCTGTTGTAACGTCCTCCTCTGTGCTACTTGTGAAAATACCACTATTAATTGTAGTCAAACTTGGCTTTCGACGTTCATACTTCGCAGAACGGAATCTATAGCCATTGACATCATATCCACTAAGTGATAGAACTCGAGTGCGACAACCATGCGAAATCTGAGCCAAATCTTTGTTGATGCTTGATGTATTCATGCACTACAATAATTAGCAAGTATAATTAGTTGAAGAATTCAGAGTTAAGCTGATAGTTTATGTATAAAATCACAAACATATACTTACATATGATCTAAACCAATCAATTAAATTAGGATGGCCTCTTGCTGCACCATTCTTTCTCAACTTATCTAGTTGGCGACTTGTTGGTTGCCCTCTACCTCGCCACAATAGTTGAAGTTAACAGGAAATGTTTACTAGCTAAATAAGTTATTGACTTACTTGACGAAATCTTCCATCTCAAGAGTATTTGTGTATATGTATAACATTACCGCCTTGTGCTCATCTCTGCTTAAATCACGGGACCCCATATTTCCGTACTTTCTGCCTGGGACCTGAAATGTGCTTAGGCTACAGCCAGTACAAAATGTGTCATATCCATCATCAACACGTTGCTTCTTGTTACGTGATGAGGGTACATCACTTGCAAAATATAAGCTTACGAAGTTTGATATCTCATCAACTATGTAAGCCTCTGTTATGCAACCCTCGACACGGGCTTTATTTTTTACCCACTTCTTGGACTTCCCCATGGCCCTAAGGAAAGTTAGAATTTTCTTTTAGATGTAATTCTGAGTTAATAATGTTTTGCCAAAAAAATACCATATAAACTGACCTTTCATAAGGATACATCCATCGGTAGTGTACAGGACCACCAATCCTTACTTCGTATGGCAAGTGGATAATTAGGTGCATCATTGATGTGAAAAACCCAGGAGGAAATATTTTCTCCAGTTTGCATAGGAGGATAGGAATATTTTCTTCAACCTCCTTCATTTTTATTGGATCAATTTCCCTACTGCACAATTGTCTATAGAAAAAGCTTAGCTCCGCTAAGCAGACCCAAACATCATCATGGATAAAACCTCGCGGTGCAACAGGAAGCAAACGCTCCATGAATATATGGTAGTCATGGCTTTTCATTCCAGTAACCTTAAGTTGTTTCAAATTGACACCTCTCCTAATGTTAGATGCATACATATCAGGAATTTAAGGCTCTTCAACCATTGGAAAACTAATATTTTTTGTGCTCGATCCAGACTGAAAAGTGCCCTAGGTTTTTCCCAACGTCCACTTGGCTTCTTTTGCATATTGAATTTTGATCGATCACAGATTTCAGCTGCATCTAGCCGGGCCTTCACATTATCTTTTGTTCTTTCTGGTATGTCAAAACATGTCGCCCATATAGTTTCTCCCACGTTCTTCTCGTTGTGCATCACATCAATGTTGTGCCTAAGCATGGGTTTCTCAAAGTAAGGCAATTTCCACAAACCAGAAATGTGCGTCCAATTGTGAGTTGTCCCGTAACCTTCAAATGTGTGATTGCCTTTGCCTTTGTTAGGAACAAGGGATTTGATTTGTGCATGCACTTGTTCACCAGTTAGGCGAGGAGGAGGGGGGTGGAAAATTTGCTTGTTCTTTCGAAAACCTTTCAAACTCCTACGAAATGCATGCTCAGCAGGCAGAAACTGTCGATGACAATCAAACCAGCAATACTTTGTACCGTTGGTCAACCAAAAAGCACTTAAACCACCTAGGCAAACTGGACAAGCAAACTTACCATGTGTGCTATGTCCAGAAACCATTCCAAGGGCGAGGAAGTCGCTAATCGACCAAAAATAGCAGGCCTTAAGTCTGAATGTTTTCTTGGTGTAACTATCATATGTTACCACCCCTTCATCCCATAGTTTTTGTAAATCATCATACAAGGGTTGCATGTAAACATCAAGATTTTTTCCAGGATGCTCTGGTCCGGGAATCACTAGAGAGAGAAATATATTTTCCTTCTTCATGCACATCCCCGGAGGAAGGTTGTATGGAGTAACAAATACGAGCCAACGAGAGTAAGGTGCAGTGCCAAAACTAAAGGGTGTAAAGCCGTCTGTGCATAGGCCTAGACGGACATTTCTCGGCTCTTCGGCAAACCTAGGATATTCACGATCAAAACTCTTCCAGGCATCACCATCTGAAGGGTGAACCAGAAGCTCTGGGTTCTCACGATGACCTTCTTTATGATATCGCATCTGTTTAGCAGATTCCTCGGCAAGGTAAAGCCTTTGAATCCTAGGAATTATAGGTAAGTACCGTAATACCTTCCTAGCAATTGGTCTTGACCGTGTTTCTGAATCTTCAGAACTTTCTTGAGAATTTGTCTGGACATAGCGTGGCTCATTACAATAGTCACAAACAGACTTATCTTTGTTTTCCTTTCGGAACAACATACACCCATTGACACAAGCATCTATTTTCTCATATGACATTCCTAAACTACTCAAAAGTTTCTTGGATTCAGAAAATGTAGTTGGGAGCTTTGAATCTTTAGGAAGCAGGTCATGCACGAACATAAGAAAAGTATCATAAGCAGATATAGATATATTATGTTGGGTCTTGAACGACATTAAACGTGTAACAGCAGATAGGATGGACATGGTGGTCTCCTTATGGACTGGCTCTTTAGAGACTTCCAGCAACTCATAGAAATTATTAGCAGCTGCAGTTGCAGCTTGATCTTCAGCCGAAGGTTGATGGAAATTTATCACATCAGTTAGCATTTCGTCCCAATGGTCTATTTCAGGAAATGTTTCATCTAGTGCAGGAGATTCATTCACCCTTTCCCCATGTTCTATCCATACTAAGTATCGTGGCATGAAACCATTTTTAAATAGGTGTATGGACATCTCACGTTTGTTTTGCTTCTTATAATTGGCACACTTGAGACATGGACATAAAACACCATCCCTCTCTGCATTTGGTATAGAAAATGCCCTGTTCACAAAATCATCTGTTTTTCTAACCTAGTTGATGTTTGGTTTGACATTGTTCCAACCCTCATACATCCACCTGCGATCCTCAGACATTTCTCCCTATCTGGTGAAAAAAGATTGACATTACAATATGTTTCTATTGATAGGATTTGAGATTGATTTAGTATCCACATACCAAATTATGTTCATGTGGATCAGGTTTGTATAACAAATTCAAATCGATCTATACGAATGATTCTTAGATAAAGAAGATGATCCGCAAAGATATGTATCGATCAGGTATGTCCCACTATACTTCGGTTGCATAAGTATGCAACTAACAGTCATTGCAGATATATGTATTGCCAGACAATTAATTAACAAGACACAAATTCATGATTCATATTTATAGCTCAAAGTACAATACATTCTTTCAGAAAATATGGCAATAGATGTATACTTACATTTTGCCTGGCTAGTGTTCGTGATTCCAGTCCCCTGTTCTTCGTGTCAACTTGATCTGATGATGTGCTGCGTTAAATAACTCATGATTAGATAATCGATGAAAGCATCTACTTGGCTATTTATGAGGCGGGAGGGAAGAACATTAAGAAAATAATTTCGAATTACTGTGGAATCACCATAACTGGATGAATACCACCTCGTTGATCAGGAAGAAGAACTTCTACCTCTGTCCTTGACCTGGTTGCACTCAATCTCCTAGTTGACGGCGACAGCGGCGGCGATAAAGGTCTCGCGGTGGAAGATAAAAGAAACAGTTTAGTAGGGACGTAGGGTGGAAGAGAATCGTGCATATCTACTGCCGCATACCGGTAGTGGCCCTAAAATTAAGCTTAGACGTGTGCGGGATGGTAGAAAAAACATTGACGGCGGGAAACAAGAATATGGAGGGAAATCCATAAATTTTGGCGCCACAATATCTTCTCTCACTTATTTTCACAAATTATCTGAAAAAAAATTTACAGAGTTGATAAGAAAGCTCGTTGACTTACGAGCCGAAATAGCTGCAACTGCAACTACCAGCCACCGTGCGCTCGCCGTTGGGGCCGCATCGCTCAAAAGCTTCCCCTGGCTCATCCGAGCCTGCCTCCAGCACGGCGCGAAGTCGCCACCCATTGCTGTACACTACATCACCGCTGAAGTGTCCTTGCTCGCACATGAGCTGCATAGATCTAATGTTTGTGCTGTACAGAGAAGGGGAAAAGTTAGGCAGACGTGTGCAGAGCAAGGGGGAAACGGTGTGAAGAAGTATGACTGCATTTTATTTTATTTTTGAGAGTACTAGTCGATGTCGATCTAGTGACCGACACGGACTCTA